>NC_141156.1:117058403-117220903 GCF_053477565.2 Lygodium microphyllum | reverse complement strand
ATAGTCTCTAATATTATAGTGAAACTTTTAGTGAGCTTGAAAAGTAGTGTATATATTGCACATAAGCCCTTAAGGAATTCCCCACAGTGATTTTGGCCATTTAAGGTTATTTTGACCTCCATTCTAGTCTTGCAAGGTGGTTAAAAGCAAATTCTAGGGTAACTGTGAGAGTGTACAATGGAAACAGAAGTGCACACAGGGGGCAAAAGGAGACAAAGAGAGAATGTAGGTGAGAGAAGGAACAATGTGATGGCTAGAGATACAATGTTGCAATAGTCAATATGAACATGGAGCTCTATGTATCAATATGGATACCAAACAGTAGTAGGGGGACAAGAGAATGAGGAGGCTTAGCTGATCATTAAGGATCAATGGTGGATCATGAGAGTGAGATGGTAGGACCCCTATATGTAGGAAAATTAGGGCCACAACTGGTAATAAAGTGGGTGGATCCAAAATATGGGTGCCTAGGAAAACCAAAAGTGCCCAAAAAGAAATTCACCAATCTACCCTCAATCTAAAGTGCTTAAAGCACATAAAATGATAGACAAAGATAATTTCACAAATCCTAATGTCCTCCTCTAGCTAATACTAAGGATCATAGGTAGGAGATGACCACACAAGACACACATGATTGCTAACATCCCCTCTCAGAACTTGGATATGGCTAAAGGCCAAAGGAGATGTAGATTCGAGGGTGGCAGGAAGAGTACCAATACCAATGAAGTTCGTTGATGAAGAATCCCAATCAAGGAGCAAGACCCCCTCTCTAGAGAAAAAGCGGATCAAATGGAAGTCCACCAAAAGCTAATGGATATGGAGTGGCCTCAAACGGATCACTCTTGAAAATGCTTATCGAGGATGGATAAGCCAAGCCTCTAACCCAACTATGGGATGATAGTAAGGAACATGCCATAGATTAGCGACAAAAGATGTGAGAGAAGTGTCAAAGCTAGCTCCTCTAAAGAAGATTTTGAACCAAGGGATGCAAGATCATTCCAAATGTCCTCTAGCTTGTGGATGTGATCTCTCATTGTAGGGGAATCTGCAAGACAGAAAGCTATGATAGCTTCAACTCAAGATATAATCAATGCTTAAATGTCTAGATTTGGTAAAGAAATGTAGATCTCTTCCTAAACTTTGTAGCGATGTAGATACATCTTACACACATGAGCATAGAATCTACACAACTAAAAAAGAGAAAAGAGTGGGCTCTAGTATTCAACCATCCCATAAAGTTATTGAATCCAAAGTCACACCATCATGGGTATCCATGATGGGTTGGGGTGTAGGGAGAATAACAAAATCCCGAAGGTAATAGGTGTCAAGGAGACAGTCCATTTGACACAACCATAGAGGATGGTTCATCCGATTTAGCTTCTCAGATGCAAGTAGAGAGTGTAGGGTTGGCACCTTCTTAGAAGATGCCATCAATGCCCATTGGGGACTAGAAGCCCGAAAGAATAGAGAGGGAAAGAGTTATAGGATGGTGGTGGTTTGAATTGTCTCAAACCACATGATTCCCCAAAGTATATAGGTTAGCCATGGATGTTCTTTAAAAAGTACATGCAAGAAAATAAAGAAGATGCTACCTTTGGGATGCAAAACAACCAAGAAGAGGTATTCTCAAAGTAATTGGGGTCCGTTGGGCTACAGTACAGAAGAAGGCTGACACCAACAATGTATATGGGGAATAGTTGATGTTGAAAGAAACACACAATGTCGTGCAAGGAGGATGAGCAAGAAATGTAGATAAAAACAAGACTTCAGCTTGTAAATGTAGCCAAATATGGGCTACTAGTTAATTGGGAGTATCTAAAAGTGCAATGCATGCATACACAAATTTTCCTTATTGGCCTAAAAAATATATCACCCAGAACTAATGTGATGTCATTTGTCTATCTAGAATTAGTACAAAACACAACCTAGCAAGGTGTCTTCTTGCCTATAAAGGCAATATTTAGTTAAGGATAACAATCATCCAATATGTTTAAATGATTGCTTGGCTTGAGCATGATGTTGTCCAAGTTAGAGAGGTTGTTGAGGTCAGTTGAAGGGTCCCAATAGTGAAGCACAACATAAATTAATGTATGTCCACTTGTTGTTCAAGTTTCCCAACCTGTATAGTGTCATCTAGGTAAGGAGGATGGTCTACCCAATCAAAAATTGTTTGTATTGAGATGCAAGCAAGAGATGGACCTATCCTACAATAAATGGAGTCACCAAAATCAGGGAAGAATACATCTTTGATAAAAAAACAAGGTGTTCATGTGTGGTGACAAATGAAGAAATGGGCTGTGTGATCATTAAGCATATGTTTGTAGCCCTCCCAAGATGGCATACAATTGGTTGGTACAGACATATTGACTCCTCTTTGAAAAACTCTAGCTCCCACATGTGGATATGATACTATGTGAGAGTGTGAAAGGGAAAGGAAAGTGAACATGGAGAGAAGAAGGAGATGGAGAAAGAATGTAGGTGAGAGAAGGAATAAAGTGACTGCAATGGCTTAAGGGAGAAGGCTACAATAGTCAACCCCAACGTACAACTCTATACATTAGTGTGAGTGTTAAATGGTAGCAAGAATATGAGAGAATGAGGAGGGATGACTGATCAATGCAAGATCAACAATGGATTATGAGAGTGAGAGGGCATATCACCTATATATAGGCAAACAAGGGCCACAACTGGTAACAAAGTGGCCAAGCCCAAAATATGGGTGTAAGGTTAACCAAAAGTACCCAAAAAGAAATGCACTAATATGCCCTCTATGTAAAGTACATAAAATGACAAAAAAAGACAATGTCAGAGCTTCTAATATCCTTGTCTAACTCAATTTGAGGCTGACAAGCAAGAGATGACCACACGAGACACACAAGAGTGTTAATAGATACTATAGATTTAGCTATGATTATTGTTTATAGGTGCAAATGTTACAAGTTGTTGTAAGTTGTCAATTACATAAGAGTACTTGAGAATTTTAGTTGGTATATAAGAAGAAAGGATTTGGCATGCTTCTAACTACTTTTGTGGCATCTCTTGAGCTAGTTGATCCAAGATTGTGAGATTTTTATAGAAGAGGTACCCATGTTCCTCCCATGTAGGGTGCCATTGAGAAGTGAGCAACAACATGTTAGTGTCAGCCAACCATGAATATATCATTGCAAATAGTTTAGAAAAGGTGATAAACATGAAGTCCAATTCTAGAAAGCAATCAACAACGGGCTTTTTAGTGAGTGCATCCATTTTGTAAATAGAGTGACATTGCCATAGCACTCTCCTAGCAGCTATAGGAGGTGGCTTATACTTGCTTGTCTGATAGGGGGAGAAGTTTGTAGCCATTAGTAAGGATCTCCCCTTTTGATAGTAGATAGTCACTGTTTGAGTATGTGGTAAGGTCCAAGGATCGGTAGATGGATTCATCTGGAATGGGGTGAAAAAGTGAGATCAGGGAAGTAAGGAGAGAAGAGGTGGAGGAACATCCATGATCTTGGTTATGATTTGGTGCACAAGATCGATGGAAAATTGATAGCTAGTAGTCATGATGAATTTAGCTATTGTGGATGTAGTCAAAGTTGTCAATTTGTGGGTGTTTGTGGGTAGTTTGGGTAGCCAAAGTTGGCAATAGCCTTCATAATACCCTTGCATTTTTAAGAGGGTTTTTGGGATCCATTGCAATGTGATGCACAATTTATGATAAGGTTGTTGATGTTAGTATGGTTGCCTTTGCTCCTGATTTAGTGATGCATGATGCGGAGCAATGAGGGAGGAGGCTTTAAGTTTCCACTACCTTTGTGATGGCATAGGGGGTCTCTTGTGGGCTTGATCTATCAAAAATTAGGTGAACAATGGTGAGGTTGAGGATGGTAGCTTGGATTGAGAAGTAGGGCAAGTTTAAGTGAAGACAAATTGTGCTTCCTTGGAGAAAAAGATAGTAATTACTTTTATGCCTATCAACTATAAGTGAATGTAGTTGTCAATATGATTGACATTGTAGTTGGTCTAGAATTTGAAAGTATGCTTCAAGAGAGTTTTAGTGTCAACTCCTTTAGTGTTTGGTAGAACATAGAATAGGAGTGGGATGCTCTTAGTCTTGATGGTGACCATTGATTTACATCGACCTAGCAAGGAATAAGGCCATCCTCCATAAGGCCTTAACTTTACCTTTGTTGGTTGCAAGTGAGACTACCCTAGATTATTCTAGTAGCAGTAAGGAAGGGTGTTGTAGTTTGATACTTTGTCGATAAGAGTGTTTACCATTAGCACTATGACCAAGTAGCAGTGAAGCAAATAATGTGGAGGTACGGATTTGGGATCATGGACTCATCATCTAGTTCAATGTCACTAATGGTAACATGCCTAACATCTACAATTTCTTGATGAGGTCTGGAGGGTGGGAGCATAAGGTATTAATTGTGTTTCTCAAACTACTCATAGAAGGTTTGTTCCATAAGTAGCAAGGGACTATCTATTTTTACCATGAAAGGATCATACGAGGGATGTCCAAGTGGGTAGTAATTCTTAATTTGGCTACTGTTGAAATGGCCAATGGGCTAGCCATCTAAGGTTTCTAGCTTCACATTCCATGTCTTATTGATTACACGAATATGAAAGGGCCCAAGGCCTCAATAGTTCCAACTTTTGTTTATGGCCTTTTATGGAGTGGAGCAATATCCCCCTTATTGAAGGATCTTTGTTTGACATGTTTGTCAAGCCAAGATTTTTGTCTGGCCTTCCTAGCAAGTAGAGCATGGGTGGCTAGTAATTGGGTCTTTGTTAGGCATTCCAACTCAAGTAGGTGAAGTTGCCACATCTTAGTGCCTTCCCATTATTCTTAAATAACTATGCACAGACTTGGAATCATGAATACTAGCATAATGACATCAATATCATATGTAAGTCTAAAAGGGGTTTGGCCCATGACAATTTTGTAGGCTGTATGGTAGGCCCAAAGTGCTACCATGAGTTTATGATCCTAGTCCAAGTGAATAATGATATAGTGTTTGTCAAGACATTAACTAGAATCTTATTTCGACTTAGTTGTTTTCTTGGGGGTAGTAAGAGCTATACTTTCGATGTGGATGACTGGAACGTGGACAATAAGTGCTCAATCACTTCATTCAAAAAGTGTGTTTCTTGGTCACTAATGATTTCAATGGGATACCCAAAGTGTGAGAAGACTTATTGCTAGAGGAATTGAGTAGTGGTCATTGCATCATTTTTATGATTGACTTGGCCACACCACCCATTTGGTCATGTAGCCTATGGTGACAATTATATACCAAGCATGCAAATATTGTGTAGTTGGCCTAATGGGTCCCATGAAGTCAATACCCCACTTTTCATAGGGCTAGTAGGCAACCATTGGCATGAGTTCCATTTGATCTTTCCTAGTGGTTAGCTTGACAAAATGGGATGCATCCTTGAAGAGTGTAGGTCACCATAATTGGGATTGTATCTTTTGTGTTGTGGCAATCACATCAAAGTTTCCATTGATAATGCCACCATGAACCTCTTGCAACACATCTTCAATTTCATGTTCGTAGACACATCTCCTAAGTAGACTATCTTGCCATGAGCGGTACAATTGGCCGCCAATCAATTGGTAAGGTCTAGTCTAAATCAAGAGACATTTGAGGTGAGCTTTCTTAATTGTCCATTTTGGTAGGCCTTGCTTAAGGACATGAACAATATCATCAATCCAATGAGATATAAGACTTGCTTTGAAGAGCTCAGCTTCCTCTTTGATGTGGAATAGATAAGTGTCATAAACTAGAAAAATCTATTGTTCCATATGGTGTGGGTTATTTGGTGGCTCCATCGTGATCTCATCTACTAGTCATGGCCTTGCTTTGGAGAGATGTGTCATATATGTACGATAGGTTGAGGATGTTGAGTATCTCATCAGCTTGATCTTTTTGTAACTCTTCACATTGTTACATGAGCGGTATAGTCGATAACGTTTGGGCTCTTTCCTAGCTGCCGCCATTCACACTCCACTGGAATGTTTGGACTTTGATCAGCTAGGCAACTCGAGGTCCACCTCGCACGGGAATGTCCTACCTCATCCCACGAGGATCGACCTGCGTATTTCCTGTTGATCTAATAGTCTTCTATCTTTGGCTAGCTCACATTCGGAGGTGTCCTTTAGGAGGCTTCTTGTTCGAACGGAGAAGGGGTCATTACCCTTGGTTCATGGAGTGCAATGCTTTTTTCTAGTAACAGCCTCGGGTTCGTGGAACCCTAGTGTGTTCTGGCACCACCGTTGCACCTTTCCCCTAAGATAGTGATCAGCCCGGGTTCTAAGACTCTGACCCTAGGGTAAGTCATTGTGTCGGCTCTTATCCTACTTTTTTCCTTTCAAGAAAGCACTTGAATTATCGGGTCCACCCAGCCATCGAATGCCTTTCGTCGGGAGAGGTTGCTCGCCCGCTTTCCTTTAAATGGTGTTTTCTTTAGTTATCTAAATAGAGCATACTACCACGCTGTTTTTTAGCATAGGGTTCATTTCACGTCTTCGTTAATTCACAACACAAAAATAGTGAAACTAGTCCTTTCAAAACATTGGATAAAAGCATATTGATATATTTTCAGTTCCGCCCTCAAAACCAGAGGTGTATCTGTCTTAAAAAACCAGAGAAGTGTTTCTAGCCTACATTTCTAGGCTCGAATGCAAAACCGCATTGATAACAATACGGATTTCTTCTCTTAAGACCGACTACATATTCTCGGAATAAATTCCGACCAGAGCCCCTCATGGTTATGAGTCGCCATAGGAGGGAACCTTTTGTACAAGACCGTCTGTCCCTAGGCAGCACTGGTTAGATGCTCTAGGCAAACCAAAAAATATATTCAGCTCGTTCGAGCTCCAGCAGTTGACCCTAGGGCAAAGTCAACCACTAAAATCATCCTTAATCTAGGCGAGGATATTTTCTTCCATTAGTGAAGAAATCACAGTCATATCTAGGTTTCGAAAATCAGAAACCATCACCCATCCAATCCTTTTTGTAGTCAATATTTCTTGAGCAATTAATACTACTAAAAAACAGTAATTTATAAAGTCGATTATAACTTGATCGAAAAGATTTTTCAATGACTTTGATTTTGATAGCCAATAATTTCTAAGGATTTCCATTCCATGCTTGTTCCTTGTTATAGCTATTGAATTTTCTACGAGAAGACTTAGCTTGGTTTGTTTTTCCAATTTTCTAATTTTTTGAAATTATGGCAATCAATTCTTTTCTTTCTTCGATTACCTTTTTTTCTTATGATATTTTTTTTCTAAGTTTACTAAATAAACCATTTCTTATATTTTTTATTTATCTGTTTTGTCACCCAAGAGTTAGGAAATCCATTTCTAAGTAATAATCTATATTTCGTATGTCATCTAGGATAGTTTATGATTATGAGAGTCTTTTCATAGCCAAATCGATAGACATTATTCTTATTTAAAGGATTCTTCAATTCTATTAACAATTATCATTATCATAGGAGTAAGTCTTATATGTTTAAACATTCATAGAAATCGTTAATTTTTAGTTAAGAGAATAACTTAAATTTCAATGAATTATACTAAACTTTTAGAGATAGACTTAACTAATTTAACCTTAGTTAATATTTAATATTTCTAAGGATTCCACTAATGACATTCTTATAAGTGTGATACTAAAATTTATGGTTAGCTTAATCATGGAAAGAAATCTGATATTCTATATATGTTTCTTTAATACTAAATCTAATATTCTAATATTGTTAGTTTTCTAATAGATTACCTTGGATAAGCCTTAAACTAGATATGATGCTTAAACAAGATTTTTGACTTAATATTTTATGTAAAATTTCCTAAAGCATAATAGTTAGCATTGTGATCTAAGTTAGAAAAATTTCAAGCATACTTGTTTATTTTTTAGTATAACATTCTATGTTAGGATTTTTCTAGAGCATAACAACCATTCATTTTTTTGACTTTATTATCCCATGTATATATACAATTAATTTTTAAATAATTTCCAATGATTAGAACCTAATTTATCTTTAACTATAGTTATCACTAATTCTTTATTTCTAAAAAGAATTATCATTCGATTAAAAAAAGTATCAAAATACTAACATTAAAAATTAAATTATTGAGCCTTTCTAATTCATGCTTTTAAGAATAAAATGACAATAACCTTTTCTTAATATATTTTAGAACTTGGTTTTGGCTGGGATTATTCGTAGCTGGCCCCACATTAACTAATGATGTTGGTGACGTAGCCACATTTGGGGGTGATACTACACATTGTCTTCTTGGTGGCATGATGAGGATATTTTTGGATTTTAGAGAAAGAAGAAAATTAAGAGAAGATTTTGGGAGCGTAAGGGTGTCGTCGTCGTTTCTTTGATCGCCCTTCTTCACAGCAGAGTCTATTTAGCTCCACACTCATGCTCTTACAATGGAGGGGAGGGGTCTTATTTATAGGAGAAGAGAAGGGGGGGGGGGGGGGGGGGGGAAGGGGTGTGGGATGTTGCTTGCATAAGCGGTCTGAGGTGTCAGATGGTGGCTTCATGAAAATGATGGGTTGATTAATTGGATGTCAGCTTGTTAAAAATTTTCTAAATTCTTTTTAATATGAAAATTTCATGTGCAGGATATTTTCAAGTGAGATGGTAGTTTGAGATTTTTCAAAATAATTTTATTTTTTAATTTTAAGAGAAAATTAGAAAGAGAATATGAGGTGTCATAATGAGGTTGGAATTTTTGGCTAAAAATATCCCAAAATTTTTAATGAAAATTGGGAAAAATTGGAGGAGGAGTACTGATGTGGCAACTTAGGAATTTTCAATCAATAAAAAAAATCTTGTTTTTGAGTTTTTCATGAAAATTTAGGATATGAAAAATGAGGTGTCTTATGGAGGTTAAAAAGTACCAGAATTAACTTTTTTATATGACAGTTGAAAAAATAGGGAATGAGTACTTATGTGGCCAGAGATGGGAGGAAAAATACTTACTCTTTCTAATCATTGCTTATCTCTCTCTCACCATGTGTCGTTCTCTTGTAAAGTCCTACTTACAATTGAACTCTTTCTCTCTTTTAGTCAACTATTGTTTGGCTTTTAATTGGAATTAGACTAACTGGATGATTTTTCTTTTCTTTCCATTTTTCATTTTCATGCATGCATAATTTCTTACGTGTTTTCTCAATGACTAAGGTGGAGTTTTCATGATAAGGAATAACGCACATATTCTATTGAAAATAATTAGCCCATGTTTGCAAAAACTATTCTTTTTGCACGCGTTCGTGTGCTTTTAAGTAAATGCACAACCATGCATCAAGAGTGAGTTCACAAGTGTAAATTATATCTTTATTTATGAAATGTGCATACACGTGTTCACGTGTATACGTGTGCACATATGCCTAAGGAGGAGTTCACATAGATAACTTATTCCCACCGATTCCGTACTTTTAAGGCTTAAGTCCTTTGGCTAGTGGGAGGGGGGTTCATGCAAGGATCAATGATTTTGCTCGTGTATACGATGAAGAAAATTACCATGGCAGATTTCTTATTTTTTTTGTGTGTACATTTTTGTGTTGTTAAGGCAGTTTGTTACATTCTCTTTCCCTTAGAGAAATCGAGATGTCCTCATCTCGAGAGAAACTTTGGGTGGTCTCTCTAAAGAATGGACTCCTCGATCCAGGTGGCATCTTCTTCAGGGAAGTCCTTCCATTGTACAAGGTACTCATAGAGAGTACGATTTTTGAGAGGCTTCTCTCTAACCTCTAGAGTTCTCTCAGGTTGGACTTCTAAGATTCCTTAAGTTGGCATTACAATTTGTCCATCATCTAAGACATGATCATGACTTGGGACATACTGTTTTAGAAGATTTACATGGAAATTCATGATTTATAATCCTTAGAGATGATAAGTCTTCTTTATCTCAACCCACGATTTTTTTTTCAACCATGACAGAATCTTTTCCAAAAAAGAGAGTATATTATATATTTCTAACAAGTAACATAGGCTTTACAATTTTTTTTGTTTTCATGGGCTTATCCTGTGAACTACTAAAGCTCTATACATATTTTTCAGCTTCTTGTATTTAAGAAAATTTACAAATTTATCCATGGATTCTGGATAAAGACAAGGAGTAATAAGTAGAAGGTTCTTTGGACGTATCCAATGCCAAATAGTTATTGGGAAGATTTGACAGTTCCTCCACCTCATAATTATCTTGATGAGTACGATAGGCTACCATCACCTGATTTGGTTGGATGATGTTGACAATGGAACTGTAGATCCATTGATTTAGAGACATTGTCTTGCTACCATTGTTGTGCACTATTGGATTTATATAACTTCTATGAAATATATAGAGCCAGACCACTTGGAGTCTTTCTGGCCCAACGTAATGTTCATAAGCTATACTCAATACTACTTGTTCTATCAGCAAAAATTGGCCAGTAAGTAGGTGTCTGTGTCAATTTTTCTCTAGGGTCCACCACTTAGGATCAGCTTGAATTTCTGGGGGAATAAAAATATTCTCCATAATGCGGAAAATTTCCTCTCTCAGTGAAAGAGAACATCGATTTCCATGTTGATATATTTCCTGAAATATTTCACATAATAACTATTCTTCATCCTGCATATAATTTCCAAGATGAGCAATGTTATTTAAGAAAAATTCAAGTGCAAGATTAGTAGTATTTTTATGACCAACAATCCTTGGCCTCAAACTACATAGGGGAATGTTCTGCCTCGTCCCACGAGGATCGACTTGAGTGTTTCTTGATGACCTAACAGTCTCCTATCTTTGGCTAGCTCTCGTTCGGAGTTGTTCTTCAAGAGGCTTCTCATTCGAATGGAGAAGGGGCCATTACCCTTGGTTCATGGAGTGCAACACTTTTTTCTAGTAACGGGCTCGGGTTCGTGGAACCCTAGCACGTTCTGGCACAGTCACTGCCTCTTTCCCCTAAGATAGTGATCACCGCGGGTTCTAAGACTTTGACCCTAGAGTAAGTCATTGTGTGGGTTCTTATCCTACTTTTTTCCTTTCAAGAAAGCACCCGACTCATCGGGTCCACCCAGCCATCGAATGCCTTTCGTCGGGAAAGGTCACTCGTCCACTTCCCTTTAAGCCGTGTTTTCTTTAGTTATCTAAATAGAGCACACTACTACATTGTTGAATATATAAAACCAGCTTCATTAATTAACCTTTTAGCACAGGGTTCATTTCACGTCTTCGTTAATTCACGACACAAAAATAATGAAACCAATCCTTTCAAAACATTGGATAAAAGCATATTTATATATTTTCAGTTCCACCCTCAAAACTAGAGGTGTGTTTGCTCTCAAAAACCAGAGAAGTGTTTCTAGCCTACATTTCTAGGCTCAAATGCAAAATTGCATTGATAGCAGTACGGATTTCTTCCCCATCTTAGGACCAACTACATATTCTAGGAATAAATTCCGACCAGAGCCCCCCATGGTTATGAGTCACCATAGGAGGGAACCTTTTGTATAGGACCGTCTGTCCCTAGGCACAGATTAGATGCTCTAAGCAGACCAAAAAATATATCCAGCTCATTCAAGCTCCAGCAGTTGACCCTAGGGCAAAGTTAGCCACTAAAATCACTCTTAATCTGGGCAAGAATATTTTCTTCCATTAGTGAAGAAATCACAATCACATCCAGGTTTCAAAAATCAGAAACCATCACATGTCAAGTCCTTTGCAATCAATATTTCTTGAGCAATTAATGCTACTAAAAAATAATAATTTATAAAGCCAGTTATAACTTTATTGAAAATATTTTTCAATGACTTTGATTTTGATAGCCAATAATTTCTAAGGATTTCAATTTCCTGCTTGTTCTGTTCCTTGTTGCAGCTATTGAATTTTTTACGGGAAGACTTAGCTTGATTTGTTTTGCCAATTTTCTAATTTTTTGAAATTATGACAATCGATTTTTTTCTTTCTTCGATTACCTTATTTTCCTATGATATTTTTTTCTAAGTTTACTAAATCAACCATTTCTTATACTTCCGTATTTATCTGTTTTGTCACCCAAGAGTTAGAAAATCCATTTCTAAGTAATAATCTATATTTTGTATGTCGTTTAGGATAGTTTATGATTATGAAAGTCTTTTTATGGCCAAATCAATAAACATTATTATTATTTAAAGAAGTCTTCAATTATATTTTCTTATTTAAAGAGTAGAACAACCATTCATTCCCTTTTTTTTGACTTTATTATCCCATGTATATATACAACTAATTTTCTAATTATTTCCAATGATTAGAACCTAATCTAACTTTAATTATAATTATCACTAATTTTTTCTTTCTAAAAAAAAATCATTCGATAAAGAAAAAAATCACAAAAAATTTAACATTTAAAATTAAAATATTAATATTTTATAATTCATGCTTTTAAGAATAAAATGATAATAATCTTTTCTTAATATATTTTAGAACTTGGTTTTGATTGCTAGGATTATTCATAGCTGGCCCTGCGTTAAGTGACGATATTGGCAGCGTAGCCATATTTAGGAGTGATGCCACACCTTGTCTTCTTGGTGGCATGATGAGGATATTTTTTGATTTTAGAGAAAGAAGAAAATTAAGAGAAGATTTTGGCAGCGTAAGGGTGTCGTCGTCGCTTCTTTGATCGCCCTTCTTCACAAGAGAGTTTGTTTAGCTCCACACTCATGCTCTTACAATGGAGGGGAGGGGTCTTATTTATAGGAGAGGAGGAGGGGAGGTGTAGGATGCTGCCTGCATAAGAGACATCTAAGGTGTCACATGGTGGCACCATGAAAATGATGGGTGATAGGTTGATTAATTGGGTGTCAGCTTGTTAAAAATTTTCTAAATTCTTTTTAACATGAAAATACCATGTGTAGGATATTTTTTAGTGAGGTGGCAGTTTGAGATTTTTGAGAAAAATTTCGTTTTTTGATTTTAGGAGAAAATTAGAAAGAGGGCATGAGGTGTCTTGATGAGGTTGGAAGTGGCTAAAATATTCCAATTTTTTTAAATTGAAAATTGAAAAAAATTAGAGGAGGAGTACTGATGTGGCAACTTAGGAATTTTTAATCAATAAAAAAGATTTATTTTTGAATTTTTCATGAAAATTTAGGATATGAGAAATGAGGTGTCTTGTGGAGATTAAAAAGTACTACGATTTTTCTAACTTTTTTATATGATAGTTGGAAAAATAGGGAATGAGTACTTATGTAGCAAGAGATGGGAGGAAAAATACATACTCTTTCTAATCATTGCTTATCTCTCTTTCACAATATGTCGTTCTCTTATAAAGTCCTACTTACAATTGAACTCTTTCTCTCTTTTAGTCAACTACTATTTGGCTTTTAGTTGGAATTAGACTAATTGGATGATTTTTCTTTTCTTCCCATTTTTCCTTTTCATATGTGCATAATTTTTTCTCATTTTTCCTTTTCATGCATGCATAAATTCTTACGTGTTTTGTCAATGACTAAGGTGGAGTTTTCATGATAAGGAATAACACACATACTCTACTGAAAATAATTAGCACATGTTTGTAAAGACTATTCTTTTTGCACGTGCTCGCGTGCTTTTAAGTAAATGCACAATTGTGCATCAAGAGTGAGTTTACAAGCGTAATTATATCTTTATTTATGAAATGTATATATAGGTGTTCACGTGTATACGTGTGCACATATGCCTAAGGAGGAGTTCACATGGATAACTTATCCCCATAGATTTGGTACTTTTAAGGCTTAAGTCCTTTGGCTTGTGGGAGGGGGTTTCATGCAAGAATCAACGAGTTTGCTCATGTATACGATGAAGAAAATTGCCATGGGAGATTTCTTAATTTTTTTGTGTGTACATTTTTGTGTTGTCAAGGCAGTTTGTTATACAAAATAACTTAAAACCTGAATGTGGGTAGAGCATCACTTTAACTCAAATTTCAAAAAACACCAACGATTTGAATACAAAACCAAGTGAACTAGAATCTCATACTATGACATTCTTGAGCCAAGACTCGCCGCCTTTACATCCAAATTCTTCGTCTTCACAAGTTTGCACAACAAGAGTTTGCTCTCTTGCATGCGACATTCTTCTCTCCTCACTCACAAGATACAATTGGAATTGAGTGGAAAGGCTCTTAACTCTTCTCTTCCTCATCCTTATATAGTTTTCACAACATACGTTAGGCTTTTTGCTTTCAGCTTTTAGCTTTTACTTTTTTACTACTTTTCACTATTTTTATTTTTTCTGCCCTATGCATGTTTGCAACTTGTTTGGATCATAACTTCGTCATATGAACTCCGAATATAGTTATTTGGGTATTCAAAACAATCGGAACATATTTGGTCAACAAGCCATCACGAGCAAAATTGAAAAAATCCATCAAAAATAGGAAAAAATATTAATTTTTGTAAATTGCATAACTTTTCTCTATCTTTTATCTTGGATGACTTATTTCCTTCCTTGGCCTATTGTTCTTGTAATTGCGCACACACTTTTAGCACACATGTCCTCTTTTTCTTCAAGAAATACTAGCTGACGATGTAAAATTTACGACCTTTTCCGTTGATCCTTAAGTCTTCAAAATAAACATTCTCTGGATATGAACTTGTTTTTTATGCAGTGTGCCCTAACAGAAATATGCTATGAAAGAGAACTTCATGTCCAATCATTCATGATTTGAAAAAATATGCAATGTTGAATTGTGATATGCAAATAATTAATCGATGCTACACACAAAAATAATGTATGCATTGAAGAAATTGTACCTAGCCTATCTACATGTGATCGTGCATCATACAAACAATGTTTCTTGTTAACTTTAAGTTTCCTTATCCTTACCTCTCAACTCTCTCACAAGAAAATATGTCATACTCCTCTCCACCCATCCAAAATCTCACAATCTCTCTGGAAATGATGGTCCTCAAGATGTTGACCAAATAGGAACAACCCATCTCACAATTGGTGGCGTCCTTCATGACCCTCTGACTCACCCAACCACCTTACATACTCATCTAGAGGTTCCTAACTTTGTGATGAACATCCCAGATATCGTGCATGCAAGAAATTTACATGCTCAATGATAGGTTCTCTCTCATGTGCGTGTGGAACTAATATTTATTGCATATAGCTGCAGCGGGCCTCATGCCATGATAGTGCTCAATGATGGTGCAAAACGTGCATAAACCCAACCCATGGCATGGAAGTATTTGATAAAATCAAGAGACAACCCCTGAGTAAAATGTACCAAACAAGTGCAACGTGAAGTGCTCGTGAACCCATAATCCCCATGATGTGCAAGAGTCTCAATGAGAAAACATATCTGTTTCACAATGTTTGGCACAGCTACTAGCAAAATCCAGCTTTAACCTGTCCAAAAAATACCAAGCTCGACCAAGGCTATTAAGTTTCCACACTCAAAATGACAGAAACAAATCCTAAGCTAGACAAACACAAGAAATCCAACTACGAAATGACAAAGCAATCAGTCACACAAACAACTAAGCTAACAAAAACCAATCCTAACTATAGTTTGACTTGGGGTTTTCAGTTTTTGCAAAAACTCTTGACAACGTGTTGCCTTCACCCATTCCTTAACTTTATCAGTAACAACTAGCTGTTAAATTGAGTAAGGATTTGAGTTATCCTTGGCAATAGTTTGCTTTGTGGTATGAGTTGCCTTGTAGCACTCTTTGCACTAGAGTTGGGAGCAATTTGTGGTATTGAGAAAATGCCAAAATTTGAGTTCACCTCTCTTTCTCCTTTTCTTAGCATTCTTTTTACAAGTTACCAAGCTATCCATTATCATAGGGTCTTCAATGCTTACTCACCCCACCTTGCTTTGTTTACAAGTGATAGCATGCGCTAGAGTGGGAATACTATCTTCATCCTTGATGATTTCCACTACAAATAGGCTTAAGGGTACTAAAGCCATAATGACCTTAATACTAGTCTTGCATTGTGGAAAATCATGATATGTGTGTGTGACTTTGCATTTTGGATAGAATTGGTCAACTTCATTTCCCTTAGCTTGCTCTTGTTTCTATGGAAACCTTGATGTAACATCCTGGTTTCCCACAAGTCCAACAAAGCAATGGGATCATTGGTTAAAGGCATGTCTCATCCATAGGCCTTGCCCCAACATCATGATTTGTACACAGCTATAATCCATAAGGATTGGGTGCCCTTCGTTATTATAATAGACAAAAGGGTTCATGTATGCTTCTTCCTTCATTGGTTCCTCAACGAAATGGAAAGGGGCATCGCTAAGGTGGATGGGTGATTATTGGCATGGGGAGTCTAGGTATTCGTGAGGGATTAATTTCCACCATTTGCATGGCTGCTCAATGCTCCAGAGGGTCCGAAAATGCCAATGGTGGGGTGAGTGGGGGGTTGTCTTGGATAGTTAGCACCTTGACTATATTGCTAATAGGAAAAATTAAAGCCATGAAGCCTTTGTGGGACTTTATACTATATAGCTTCAAGACAAAACATTTGAAATTTGTGCACATCCTTGGAGGTTGGGAACATTTCAAGGGAAAGTGGTCTCCATCACAATGTACACATTGCATGTTTTGGCAATGTGACCTTGATATTTTTAGTGACTTAGCTATCTTGAGCTACTCTTGATGTTGCTTCTCAACATCAACAATCAATTCTAGTGTCTCATTACTCTTTTCATGAGTTCATTTTGTAGAATTTTCTTGATGGGATCCCATCATGCATTTGTCCCTACTTCATTCTTAATGGAGGTCATCCACGTAGATAACCTCATTGAGGACATAATTGATGATGGAATGATTTAGCTCAAAGCTCCCAACTAAGGTCTCATATAGCTTTTCATTGTGAATTCCCTTGATAAAGGCCTTGGCTGTGGGTCTCTCTACAAGAGGAATGCCTTTAAATATGCTCCAAACCTTAGAGACACAGTCCCTCATCCTTTTAGCCCTAGCTATTCTATGTTCATTAGCTGCATGATGAGGTCATCCCCATAGCCACATTTAGCAAATCGTTTAATGAACAAATATTTGAGTAGTAGAATAGACATTTCCTATGGCATCCAATCCTGTAAATTAGGTTCACCCTTTTCTCCTATGCAAAGTCCTAATGCTTATGCTTGCTTGGCATCACTAAGAAGATTCTTTGCCTTGCAAACTTGCTCAAATTATTCTACGAAACTATAGGGGTCATCACCAGCTCTAACTGCTTTGCTACTAAGGGAATTTTTTCTTGGACTCTATTTCTCAATGTGTTGCCCATTCTTGTCACAATATATTATGTAATATGGGCTCCTACTTGTAGCATATCAGTCTAGTGAAACAAACACCTTTGCACAAGATCTGAGAGGGAGTTTTGTGACAAGTATGTAGTTCTGACATTTTGCAACATCCTTAAGGTACTATCAATTTTTGTGTGCATACTTACAAGCTACTACTTTGTGTCATTATGTATATCAACCAACTAATTGATAGTGATCGTTCCCTACATTTGCAATTCAACAAGTCTACATTCTATGGATTTTGGGGCCATATTTCCTATGTTAAAGCTTGTAGCTTACTAGAAGCTATCAACTATGGCCTGGAAGTCGTCTAGGTCACCACTTGGATTCTCATATCTATCCATATTGCTAGCTGAGGTTTTTGTGGTCTCTACATTGACTAGGTGAATTACTTGATTGATGAGGTCGCTAAGGGGTGTATTCTCAAGGTTGAGAGTTTGGTCAGGACTAGTATCTCTACTAGTGGTCTAAATTTTTGGAGTTTGGTCGGGACTAGTATATTTGGTAGTGGTCAAATTTTGGAGATCATGTCCTTTGTAAGTGCAAGCACCTCCCTTATAGGCTATGCTTTGGATTTTGATCCTTGGTTGATAGTTCACATGATGATTTTTCCGCATTTCCATCCCTAGGGAAAGTTTCTCTTAATTGTAGACTTGGCAATGAGGTGTCCTTGTTTTGGTCTCTTGCTTTGTGTATTGGTTGAGGCTTTCTTATGTTTTATTTTGTATTTTATCTTTGTTTTTGTTTTTGTTCATATTTAGGTTTATTTTTTACTTTCACTTAAGAAAAGGTATCAATACAATACATGCAAAATGAAAACCTTTATGCATTTGTGATATGCCATGTGCAAATGTATGCATTATGCAAGGTTGCTAGATGATTGTGCTATTGTATGCATGTGTGCTACTGCTATGTAATGGGGCTAGTCATGCACTATGTGGATTCTATAAGTATGAGCAAATGAGTTTGAGGTTACAATGGGAAAGTCTAAGGCAAGAAGGTTGGTTTAAGTGGAAGTACACTCTTATGTATACTAGTGCGTATGGATGTACAAGATGTTACAAGTGTGCATTGTAGTGCTAGAAGTGGATGCATCGATGGAAGCGTATGGAAAAATGTTGTACACAAGAGACAAAGAAAAGAGAAAGAGAAACATTACAAAAGGAAAGAACGTTGCACAAGGAACTTAGAAGCAAAGAGATACTCAGCAAATGGAATCCATATACCAAGATATGAGATAGTACGAAACCAATGTGAGTCACTAACTGTGAAGGCACTAGCACCAATGGAAGAAGAAACACGAACACAGAGGAAGAGAGAGAAAGTAGAAAATGAAGGAAGAAAATCTGTACTGGCTGAAATGAATGTTGAATACAAAGGTGTGGACTGGTCAGTCCTTGCACGCAGCCCGGAGCGTTAGTGAGGGCACTAGATCAGGTTGGAAACAATGGCAGCACCAATGCCGGAGTGGGAGAGGAGGGAGAGAGTGTGCTAAAATCTACAAGACAATATATGGGGCTGATGGGGGGGCTATTATATATAGCCCCCCAGCCTCCAAACTGGCCGACCTGGCCCAAAACTAGCCGATTGCACCAAAAAGAGGCCTAAAATGGCTGACTGCCACCCGATAAGGGAATGCACAAAAAAAAAGTGCACCAATAAAGAAAAGAACATTCTCAGACTCATGTGCATCCCTTAATGTAGTGTACATGCCCTATATTTTGAGACTGGTAGGTCCTCTCTCCTTTGTTCCCTATGTGCTCTCACCCCACGAAGAGAGGAGAGAGTTACTTGTAGAATTGTGGGGAGGGTCCCTCCCAATCACACAGGTTGTAGAATCACTATCAATAGATTGAATGCATGAAGTGTCTATGTGGCTTTATGAGAATACTTGATAGGTGGCCATGACGTGCTTTGGTGGTGGCTCCTCTTCTTCTCAATAGCAATGCTTCCCTCTTTCATGTAGTTCTTGGCTTGTTGATAGTGGGTCCTCCTTTATAGCTATAGACAGAGGAGATGAAGAGAATGATGATGATGGTGATAGCAACCTTGATAGGGAAGTGAGTGTGAGGATGAAGAGGGTGAAGAGAACAAGGAAGAAGAAGAGGAAATGAAGAAGATCAAGACGATGATGACAATGATGAAGAAGATTGAGGCGATGATGATGATGATGGTGGCGGTGATGCAATAGGCCATGACAACGATGATAGAGAAGATCAAGCTGATGACAAAGATGATGATGAGAATTTTAGTGGAGATGTTGGCACAATGGACAATGATGATGCCTGCTAATGGCAACTAATTACAGTAAACATGATGGGTAGGGAGGTGGCCAAGTATAGGTCAACACGGTTCTATAGGGACAACAATCAGGAGAGGGCAATACATAGAACTAACTAGGTGTGTGTTCTATGGAGCATTGGATAGTGGCCTAGGGTGGATTGAACATTAGTGGTCCAGGGTAGCATAGAGTGGAGTTGAAAGAGTGTGGCACTACAATGACAAGGGTCGGGTGAGTGGCACTGAGTGGAGTTAGGGAGGAGATGCATAGTATTCGATGGAGATGGCAATGCTACTGCAAGTCACAAAGTGGAGTCAGGTGGCACTACCTAGGTAGCTACATCGTGGCAGTGGAGACAAAGAAGACAAAGGTGATGATGGAGATGCCATGGCAATGGTGGAAGAGACAATGGTGGTGGCAGTGCAGGAGGCAATGGAGATGAAGAAGAAGAAGAAGACGACGACGATGATGATGATGATGATGATGGAGGCTTATTTAAGAGGAAAGCTTTCCTAAAGTAGCACATTTATATGCTTTTTATAAAAAAGAAGCACAATTCAAGATAGGGGTTTGCACACACACACACTCTCCTCTCGTACACATAGTGTCAAGCCCTCTTTCATGCTTTTAAGGGTATTCTTCTCTCTCTCTCTCTCTCTCTCTCTCTCTCCTCACATGTTTATGCATGGGAGTGCTTGTAATAGGAAAAAGAGGGGGGCTTATCCATTCCCCTCTTCTAGTTGCAAACTTTTTAAGGATTAAGCATATTTTAATCAAGGAATTTTTTTTTCACTTCATTATCTTAAGCTTTTTTGAGTCTCCTTCTTTTTTGTTTCTATTGTCAAGGGAGAGTGCAAAAAGCAATGCAACAAATCCTACTCCTACTAAAGGAATAATTAAAATCCACATATGTCTATATCTGATCTCATGAAGGCAAATGAAAAGGTAACAACCTAACTATCAATGTACGTACATTTTAGAGTTGGCACACGAACATCCCTCCTATTCCACAACAATACCCATGCAAGTGATTTAATGGTCGATGTGCCCTTGGTCCTGGAGACAACAAAACCAAAATGTTGGTCAACATGCACTCAATGTTGGTTTATTGATTCAAGAGGTTCAACCACTATGTCAACAATTACTTCTTAGATAGTCTCTTGTACATAAATTCAACATCTGATTGTAGTAGTGAATGCGTAAGGCATACATCTCCATGCATGAAGAGTGCTCTCATATACCCCACAATCCAAGTTACACTAAAGCTCTCAAACCCTCAATGGCCTTCATCATGCAAGAGGAGAGCATGGATAAGGCATGAGAGAGTACATGAGAAGAGATGGTGGCTTCACTCGTAGTCCCTCATCACAAACACTCTCACTCTCTTTCTCTCAATTACAATCTCTTTCTCTCACTCTCTCTCCCATAAGACAAAAGCAAGAATGCAAGAGCCAAAAGTTAGCACACATAAGAATAGCTTGTTTCATTCTTTCTCATCCTTTTTATATAAGTTTTTAGGTTAGGTTTTCCATGATCCTCCTTGGGCATCCTAGCCCTCTTTTTTACCAAGTGACTAGGCATTCCTCCTTACATACGCCTAGAGCTATTGATTTATTTCGTTGACTCAAGTGCTACTCATTTGTCAATATAATTTGAATGGGATGAAGTGACTCTCTTTATATCTTTCAATACAATGATAAAACGTAGTAGTTTGCAAAAAATTGTGGCCCTTCTAACCTCTTTTCTTTCTTCTTATCTTCATATTATTAACACCATTTGATTCACCATCAAAATCATCAAACCATTGGATCAAGGCGATCAATAATTGATTCAACAATCAAAACCATTTGATGTTTGATAAACACCAATTGAATCACATTCAATTCCTAGTCTAAGCTTGCCTCGCATTTTAATCCTATTCCATTTCCATGCATTCTCTCGACTCACATTTGAACGAGGACCTAACTTCACGAATTCCAATCATGACAGAAACTCCGACCCAAATTCAACAAATTCAAATCTACATTTGATCTTGACTCATGTTGGATTTCACAAATTGGAATCTATGCATTTGATTCAACTCAATTTGCATTCCATTCAACACTTTTGCATAACTTTAAGCACGTCTAAGTGAAGTCAATGGGTGTTTAAATGCTCGAGGGCACAATATGCAAGAAGTTGAGGTTGAAGACTATATCTTAACCTATGATGACAGACCTAAGAATGACTTCATGAACCTTGCATAGGACTTAGTGATTATCAATATTGTGTCAACTAAATGTTGAATTGATGGATTTGGTCAACATTTCCTTCCACACATGTCACCAACCCTTGAGTGATTAGGAATCATTAGACCATATCATCAAATATCTAACTCAATAACACTAGGGTGCACATAATCCAACTCAAGAATAGTTGATCACCACCTATAAGGTGCCTATCACACCTAGACACCTTTCAATTGACCAACTAGTAGAATCTCATACCATACCATGACACAATCCATATAAGTTTATACATTCAAATACATTCGAGTAAGCTCACATGACTATAGGGCATTCTAACCCTTCACTAGCATGATTCACTCCATTATGCACATGATAGACTAGAAGTTGCTAAACTCTAGGTTGGATTGGAAACTTCATGAACACACACACCTCTAACCCCACAAAACCACCACCTTTGATACCATTGTAGATGCATCCATCACCCCAAGTAACAACATCCTTGGCATACATCATGGGGTGGAGACCTTATGTGGCTGTAAGATCAGACTACTTGGGGTACACACCAGAACTCTCACCCATACATAACCCTTACCATATCATCCCTAGGTTCCTAATTCCTTTTTCCTAGGTATGATAGGATTCCCTAGTCATATCCACCATTCCTCTAGGCATGTGTGCACACTCCTACACCTAGACTAGGCCCGCTCCCTCTTAGCACCCCATTTTAGATCATGCATAGGTATGCCTTAGGGTGAGCACAACCTTGTTTCTACTTAAGTAGACACATAAACACTTTGGGTATCTCTAGTTTATCTACAAACAATTAGAACTATGCTATCAAAAGAGAAAGCATTGGGACAATATTTGCACATGCTACTAAACCAAACTAGAAGACCTTAAGCCGATCCTCTCACTAAAGAAACCTCTAAGAAAAAAAAGAAGGCTTCTAGTAAGCTTCACATTAACATCCTTGCTCTAAGACTTGGATACTCTTGACCTTAAGGAATCAACACTCCCCAAACTTGGGCTTCATCGCACCCCAACATAAACCACCTTTCTAGCACTCCATTCTCACAAAGGCTTCATGAAATAGGAGTGAAACCCTCAACCTATCTCGTTGTAACTTTTGTAGGTAAGAAAGCATAAGTCACATCATAAGGCCATCTAGCATGAAGATCTTGGTAAGAAGATCCACACATTGATCCAAAGGCTTATATTAGAAATCAAAATCAAGGTGCCAATTGCAAGTAACATGTGACCATAGTTTACTCATCTAGTTCATTGTTGCATGAAATTGACATACATAGTAGCTTAGGAGTTTCTTAGGCAGACTGCAAAACTTGAGGCTACCCAAGGCTAATCCCACACTTGGACACTATATCTAACTTGTTGCATCATAAGAGTCTGGACAATCCAAGACCCTTCAGTTTTTGGGGTCCGTTATCACATAAGTTACATTAGGATCACGTTAATTTGCATAGAATTTTGCATTTAGGATCACCCATCTATGACAAAGGAAGCTGAGGAGACCATACTCAAGCAGAGGGAAATACTATGCCTAAGGCTAAGACTAAGACCTTATCGCATTGTGTTAAAGAATTGTTGTGCATAACATGCTACTAATTGATAAGTGGCCAACTTAATTGAGCACAAATTGCACTTAGGGCACTTGAATTGCGATTGAGCACATTTGCTAAGAAAAGAAAAAGCCTATTTGTGCTTGCACTTACTCAACACAAACTTTGGGAAAAGAAGTACTCGCCCCATTGATCTTGCAAGAGAACCCATTCAACCAAGAGCTTGAAAAGAAACATGAAGGGAGAAAAATAACTTGTGGCTATAACCGATAAAATAAAGGATCAAATTGCAAATCATTAGGAAGGAAACAAGAAAATCATACTGAAAAATAGATAGCCACAAAAGGATCTAACGAATCACCAAGAATGATCGGATGAGCCAAGACCAAATAGAATCTAAAGAATGAGCTTGAGAATAAACCATATATAAAAATAGGGGCCAAGAACAAGAGGAAATAGAGACCATAGAACTCCAATGGGCCATGCTAGCCTCCATCAAGGGCAAATAAGTCACACAAGGGTACTCCACACTTTGTTCAAGTTGCACTTAGTGTGAACAAAATACAACACCATTAGAAGAAAAGCAAAAATATGAGTAGACTCAACCACCTAGAGCTTGAACACACTATGAGCAGCATTGCAGAAATAATCCATGGTACTAATATGTAAACTGTGTTCAAAAGTGTAGCCAAAAGTAGAAGTATTTCATTCAAAAATTTAGAGTCATAAACTGGACCCGAAAGACAATGCAATAATATCTCAAGCCTATCCTAGGGTCATTGCAAAAAAAGAACATGTTGTTGATGCTCTTAACAATGAGGGAGTAGACTTTAATATTTAACTTACGAAGCATAGACTGAAATAGGCTGATTATGTAATGTAACATATACATCTAATGCTCTAAAATTTGGGGTTAATTACCATTTTCAGCAAGGATAATCTTGCCAGTCCTCAAGGTAAAGGTAAGAAGAAAATATCTAACTCAAAAGACCTCTCAACTAGTGAGAGAAGTAAGGAATTACTTTGAGCACACAATGAAGAGAGAGAACCTATTTGTTTAGAGATAGGCATGTGAATCCTATATATGCAAGGGTAGATAAGCATAGCTGGGTATGAATGAACTGGAGGGCAAGGGGAAACCCTAACCCTAGCCATCCAGAGGCTATACAAAAAGCCTAAAGGTCACTCTCAATGTAGGGGAGAGTGCACTAGTTGTAATTGTGAACAACTCATTAAGCAAGATCTTCTTCTTGTACTTGAGCTCTCTCTCCCTCTCTCCCTCTTGTCACACTCTCATGCTCTCACTATGATATTTCAACATGGTATCAAAGCCTCCTCTAATCCTTTCACCTTCCATCATCCACATTTTCAACTAAGTGCACACGAGCCTTCATCTTCTTCATCTTATCCCTTGACTTCCATAGCCACAGCTTGACCCCCTAACTTTGGAGGAGCTTGTGTGTGCAAAGGAGGCCATATTAGCTCATGATTTCTTCAATAAACTTCTTCCCCAACTCAAGGCACAGCATGTGGCACCTAAAACCCTGGCATTGGGAAACTAGGAAGGTGACATTATAGAAAACACAGATGTGGCATAGATTTTGCAGTGACCAGTTCAGCCTGATGGCGCAACTAGCACAGGGTACAATCCCCTAAGCCACCATAGGTCTTTGTTAGCCCCCAAGTGAGCTATCTCCACCTAAGAGGGTTTGGCAAATTCTATCCCTATTGCTCGCAAAACCCTAACTGGGTATCCTATTAGCAACCATAGGCAAAGCTTGAATGCTTGGTTTTTTGAAATTTTCCACTTACTGAAATCATTAACAATGATTCTAATCACTAAAGTATACTCTCTTAAGCTTGTTCTAGATCTGGGAGTAGCTGCTGCAACACTTGGGGGACATCTCACTAAGCTTGACATCAGTGTTTCTAAACACTATTGATCAACCTTCTAATCACTTACTTGCTCGATATTTGTTAAAACACATTGTCCTCATCCCTCATCGCATCACATTTGAGCATGCTATATATTAATCATCTCCTTTTGCTTCCGCACTTATTGGTCATTGTGTAAAGGAATAGAAACTACCATTACTAGAGCAATCAGTAAGACCTTCCTATCATGGCCATGCCTTATGCCAATGTTAGACCTCAAATCTATAAGTTTGATGGAAAATAGTTCATCCATGGTAGATACTAGTGAAATATAAAATGATGGAATGGGGCTACTAGCCCTTCATCATAGGAACCAAGGTTATTGATCCGACAAACCAACTTGATGTAGAAGATAATGAAAGAGCCCAAGCCATAATAATGCTTCATCTAGATGAATCACTAATCCATCACATTGAGCAACTCTCCACTGCCAAGGAGAAATGGGATGAGCTTGAAAAGATTTATGGTGCTACAGGAACGAAATCTAAAATATTTATTAAGATAAAAATTTTAGTATGGAGTATAAACAAGGAGAAAACCTAGGTAGCTTCATTTCTCACAGGAAGAGGCACATGGCATAGCTATCCTCACTTCAAGCTCCAGTTCATGATGAAGATGCCATTGCAATTCTCTTTCGTGACCAAGTCTTGGTTCATATTGTATCCACAAAATGCTCCTTTTGCAACAAAAAGGGACATCTTATCAACAACTATTGGAAAAAATATCATGACAAAATGAAGTGCAACAAATGTAAGAAGACACGGCATATTACCCTAGTAAATGTCCTACCAACCCTGAAGTACCAAAATAATTGGAGGTCAACTTTGTCTGCAACCCACCTAATGATCGACTTTTCTAAATCTATAAATTCTCTACCTATAAGCACTCTTGTAGCTTGATTTAGAAAGGAATTCCACCTTGTTTGAGGAGGGTAGCATTAACGTGTATTGTAGTCTAACACCACTCTGGCATTGAGGGGGGATGTCGAGAGATAGGCATGTGAACACCCTATGTATGCAAGGGTGGATAAGGGTAGTTGGGTGTGAATGAATTGGAGGGTAGGGGAAAACCTTAATCCTAGCCATCCAGAGGCTATATAAATAGTCTAAAAGTCACTCTCAATGTAGGGGAGAGTGTACTAGTTGTACTTGCTAAGTAAGATCTTCTTCTTGTACTTGAACTCTCTCTCTCCCTCTTGTGCACACTCTCATGCTCTCACTCTGATATTTCAACACTATTAGCACAACCATTTTTCAAATGAAAATTTTAGAGAGCGATACCAAGGATACAAGATGGACTTACAAAATGTGTATAGGAAACTAAGAAAAAGGCCCAAACCTCATTGGCACATTGATAGAGAGCTAGTATGCAATGATGGGTTCCATGATCCCTCTTGCTTGCTCAAGGGTATTATGTAGGAAATCATTGGTTGCCCAAACCACCTAGAAGACCATCTCCATCACACCCCATAAAAATGTTTTCTCAATTGAAAAAAAGCAAAGCTACATCTAAAACAAATCCTAAAGAGGAACAATTGAGGGAGGCAACACTAAGTGAGATCCCCAAGGACAACCCATCCACAATCGGACAAGATAAAGTCTGAGAGCTGATAACTAAGTAAGAATAATTTCCAATGTCCATAGATAATATGCCTAGTGAATAAGAGACAATTGAAAAACTCAACTTTTGAAAAAAAAAAAGATAATTCAATCATCATAGCCTAACAGTATTACACAATATACTTTGGGGAGGCCTCCTAAGAAGGCGGAAGAAAAAGAGGTCATAGACAAGTGGCCCAATGATACAATTGTCAAACCAATCAAAGGTACAAAATCTCCTAAGTTTTTAACTTCATTATCTAAGAGAAAGAAAAGGAACTAAAAGAAATAGCAACAATAGTGACCATCTAAAAAAACCACAACAATGGAGCCAAATGAGAAGAACAAAAAGCCAATAACCCTGACACACAAGAAATTCATAGATATCTTCATTCTTCCTTCTCCTAATAGCACTGAGCTAGTGAATGCTTTCAAGGTTCCAAGGATTCTAAGTAATAGGTGCTCCCAACTATTGGAAATAGAATCCAATCCACCATTAACAACAATGAGCTTGATATCCAATCAAGTGTGGAAACAAAATAGTCAACAACCATTAGTTGCAACTATACTTATTACATATAGCAAGGATCAAGACATGGTGACCATAGAGCCTCATGATACACATAAGAACCCTGAAAGCACAAGCTGTCTCTCACCCTAAACCTCCCACCATGTTAAGGCCCAAATAAATGGTCAGAGCTCTAGAAGAAATGGTAGTAGAAAAATCTTGCTTAGAAAATAGGAATGCCATAGATTGTATCATAGAATTGGATGCTAGGTTGAATTTTCTTGCATGCATCTACATCCATGCTGACATGGGCATGTTGTCAAGAGAACATGAGGAATACCTTGGATATCCACTAACTCAAGAGGATCAAGAATGTTATGACTATACATGGACGACACTCAAACTAGAGATCTACCCTCAATACCCATAACAATAACTCCTAAGATTCTTGAATCAAGAAGCGGCATACAATAATATATAATCTTCAAGTACACTTCAAGTACATGATACATCTTGAACAACAAAGAAAACACCTCATCCCGAACATTATAAGCTACATGCTCCTGAACATAGAAATGAAAAGAAATAATCTTTAATCTTTTGGAAAGTGGTACAAGAATTAAGTTCACATAATGGCTAGCCAAGAAAAGTTGCTATCTTGAATATCCTAATGAGTGAGAGCTCCCAAAAGGCATGATATATGACTTTTACATTGAGAAAACTGCCTAGACTATTTGACCATACACAAGCATAAAGACTAAGGTTCTAAATTGAATTCAAGCCTCAACACCTAGCATAGCCTAGTGGTTGGCTGCATGGTAGCCATGAGTTGAACCCACATATCCCTTGACACAAAGTGAAATACAATGCAATCACTTTAAGGGAATATGCTAGGCTAGGAATCCATCCAATATAATGACATCCATAGAACATAATAGAGAATGCAAAATATAGAACCATGATTGGATAAGTAAATCATTACTTCAATTATAAACACTAGTCACATCAATTAAATTGATGAAGCTGTAGCATTTGCATCATAAAAAATGTATGCAATGTACCACACAATTTGGATCTTAAAGAAATTGTATCACTAAAGAAATATGCAAGTTAATCCAAGAAAATTGGGAGGGGGGTACAAAATTACATCTGTATCTACACTATAGTCTTCGACAACCTCAATCTGCATCATGCCATCTGCGAAGTATTTCTTGTTATTAATCCAAATTGATAGAACCTATATATTTTGACTTTTATGTCTATTACCAAGTTCCTAAAACATTTGATCTTCAAATTGCTACTGTAATTGCTCCTTTTGATGTTGTTGTAACACTTCCTACTACATATCCTGCATTTTTAAATATTATAACACTTCCCATTATTGTTGCAAGAAATTAAGTTATTTTTTTAAGAATTCAAGTTGCAAGAATTTAGGTTTCTATAGTATATCCTATAATTTGGCACCACCAACAAAACTGAATACTCTTGAATTATTGAAATCTATTACAAACCTAGAAATTCTAGTAAACCTAAAAAATAATCTCGTAGTTAAAGGACTTAAGCACTTCCAAATAGAAAAAAATGCAATATATATTTTTGCCATTATCCTCTAGTTCATTCAAAATCATCATTGGCAGGCTCAACAACTAATCAAGACAAACAATATCAACCATTCATGCTATAGTATAGTATGAACTACATAGATATCTAGTTTAGGTAGTTGCACACTTTTTTTTGCTTCAATTTCATTCTCAAATTGATTAGAGTTCTCAAAAACTTAAAAAATATCAAGTTGAACTAAAACATATTTAAGGACTTGATTTTTCAATGCATATAGATCCTCAAAAGAATAATAGCCTAACTTGGAATATAAGAACAAGCCAACTGAGTATGTAAATAAGCAATTTCATTATCCTTTTGCAAAACAACTTCCTCAAGAGTATCCAATAACCTCAAAACAATGAGAAACTTGCAAATCCATTGCATTCCTAACATGAGAGACCTCTTGTTGTTGAAGCATTATTTAACATTTTGAAGTCGATTGATAATAGAGAAAACTTCAACTGCTACAATTTCTAATGCATTCCTTTCCTTTTCCAACTCAGAGGAAATCCATTGAACCATCTCAAATGAAGATATATTCATAAAATATGAATCATGCAAATCTTAAAGAAAACCACAATAACTAATTGATTTATGTAAATCTTGACATTCAGTTTACTATTCTAAACCTGGACATTGCTAAAAATTGATCATTTGTTGTCTTGAAACTTATTGTCCTAAAAATCACTCATATGGGCAAACAACCTAAATATTTACAGATGTAAAAACTTGTTGAATATATTTAGGCTGAATAATGCAATGACTAGAGGCATTATCTTCCTCTGAAGCAAAAAGAGAACTAAGGAAATAAGCAACAATGACACCTTCATTGAGAGAACAATGATCTTGAAACTAATCATCCATGACAACATAATCTTCTTGAATACACAGCTGATCTTCTTGATTACCAAAATAATCAAATTCTTTGATGATAACTTCATTATTACTTGCTTCTTGAGTAAAATTGATTAGAGATTGACTATGACACTTTGCAAGACACCAAAATATGGAAAATACCTTCAATTTATTGATGCAAGGTATGTGATGCTCCATTCTTCCCTTGGTTGATTAGTTCCTTTGTTGTGTTTGGGCCACTTAAGGATCCTTGGCTCCTTTGATTCTTGTCCTCTCTCATTCCCTCAAACTCAATTTTTAGCAGACCACATGTAAAGGGTAGCAATCATCATCATTGCTTGAACTTGAATTCAAACCTAGAATCAAAACATCTTCATATTTCTCCTTGAGTTTCTAGCCTCAACTAATCTCCAAACACTACAAACTTGAACAAGACTTAGCTCTCTAGCCTTCATGGTCATCATGCCACTCATAAGCATCATCAAATATGTTCTCAAAAGAAAACTTTTCCCATTCTCTATCTATCCTTGAACTTGAACCCTTCCTTGTTGAAGAAATTTTCTTAAGGATACCATTGAATTTCTTACACAAATCAACCATGCAAAAAAAATTGCAAGACTTTCCTCTTTTTCAAGACTCATAAGCATATTGACAACATTTTGAGATATATCCATGCTTGAAACAAAGTTTACACATCTTTTCCTTCTTAGAATTACCCATGAGAAAGCATACCTACAGATTGAAAATGACATACTTTGCTCTAGTCAACCTCTTAAGTTTTGCAATGATAAAGCTAAAGTTCCCTTGGGGATGAGCACAAGGAGTTTGCTCTTGCAGATGTACAAGTAAATGTAGCAACTTGCAATGTCTACCTCAAGCCAACATCCTCTATGGTGCCTAGCTTCAACTAGTCCAATTGATTCCTCTATGGTGCCTAGCTTCAACTAGTCCAATTGATTCCAAATAGCCTCCCACCAAGAGATCCTAATTCCATGATCCCAATGTAATCAACATTACCACTTTCTAATTGGCATCCAAAGTGAAAACAACTCCAATTCCCACAATGAGCTTTCAACAGCTTCTATATCCAAATCAAGATCTAGCAACAACCACCACTCTCCTTGCAATGATCCCACAACTATTCCTAACATTCCTTATCTTTGATACAAGTGGGAATATGCTACATTTGACAAAGAGTTCCATAGGATTGGGACTTAGCTCTATTAGGGCAAGGGTGGGAGGGGGTAATGTTAACCATGAAACAAAAACACAATAAAATGATAGAGCAAGTTGGCAATAGCAGGCAAATGTAGTAAAAGTAAAGAGAAGTGCAAATCAAGAGAAGGGCATAAGGCATACAATAAATTTTCGTCAAAATCCATAGTTATACAATTAATTATACACTTTTGAAAGCCAAACATAGCACCCATTTAAGTTGTAATATGTTCTACCAATAAGAAAGACGTGCAACTCTGTAAGGGTGCATGCGGGCACTAGCTTTCATTCACTTTTGTAATATCCTCCCCCCTCACCCACATGGAGGGCTTGAGAGGGGAAAATTCTAAAGGTTGTAAACATTTAGTTTCACTATTTAAAAAAAGAAGGGTTAAAGTGACTTAGCTCATCATTGTCACCATTTTGCCACCAGCTCATCATCATCGTCACCCATATCCACACCAAATAAGTCCTGATGCCACCATGCACTATTGCAATGCCATAAGGTAACATTGACCTCCATCACACAAATCAAGCCAAAAATTATACCATGACATGAGACCACATACAAAACTCAATCATGGTGAAGAGGGAGAGAGAATAGCTTAAAGGCAACAATAACAAGAGGGAAGGGCTATTATTAACCCCCTATAAGGCTATAGAAGCCTTAGAATTCAACTATTTAGGGGTCTTATGAGGCCGGCATGCTACACACGCACGCACGCACGCACGCACGCACGCACGCACGCACGCACGCACGCACGCACGCACGCACGCACGCACGCACGCACGCACGCACACACGCACACACACACACACACACACACACACACACACACACACACACACACACACACACACACACACACACACACACACACACACACACACACACACAGAAGAGAGGAAGAAGAGGAGGAGAAGAGGAGGAGAAGAAGGGAAGAGAGAAGGAGAACAAGGAAAAAAGAGGAGAGATTAAAGCAAGAGAGAAGAAGAGATAGGGAAGTAGAAGGAGAGAAGGAGAGAGGAGAGGAAGAGATAGAAGAATGTAATGTACCTGCCTTTATTACATGACAAGTAACGTTTTAGTAGTTGCCCAGAGTTTACCTTCCAGTCATTGCCATCTGTACTCTAACCAAAATGATCAAATTTTGTCTAGCTCTATAACCCTAGGTCTATCCCACAGGGGAAGCGTCTTGCAGTTACCCACAAAGGACTACCTGAAGGTTCCTAATTGACCTAACATTCACCTATCAACAACTAGCTCACATCCGGAGGTGTCCTTTGAGAGGCTTCTTGTTCGGAAGGAGTGACTACCATTACCCTTGGTTCATGGAGTACAACACTTTTTTCCAGTAGCATACTAAGGATTTATGAAATCCCTAGCAGTGCCCTGGCACAGCCGCCGTACATTTTTCCTAAGATAATTTACAGTTTGGGTTCTGAGACCAAATCCTAGGTAAGTTAGCGAATTGGCCCTTCCTAGAGTTTCTTCCTAGCGTTTGTTTTTGGGAAAACCTCTCAGCTAACCAAGACCACCCTACCATAGGACTAGATTTTTCGGGAATCCATCCACCTGCTTCCCTCTATGGAAGTTCTTAGTTATCTAATTACCTACCACATTATGTGAAACATATAAAAATAGCTTCATTAATTTAAAAGAATCCTTTTATGCAAATTTTTTCATTTGTGTAATTTACTCACAGACATAAAATCAGAATAAAACAAATTCATTGATTATGTTCCATAATATGTGTTCTACCGCCCATATAGGAGGAAAATTACAATTTCACGTGTTGCCTCATTTGGCACAGTTGCACATCACCAAGATCAAATCCACCTATAGCTAGAATTTTTAGGTATCCTAAGTAGAACTTGGGCTATACAGGGGATCAAGTAGTTCCTAGGTGCGTAAAGGATTTACTAGCCAGAGTCCCCTTGGCACCCTAACCACCTCCTATTTAATGTGATCCCTGCTAGGAGACCTCTGGCCATCGGAGTCAGTCCATGCTTCCGCGGTCGTAAAAACATCCCCTCTTGGTATGGGGATTCAACACCTATCCTTGGGAGAGGTATAGGGCTCCTTAATTTTTATCTATTTCAATACTTAATTCAATCAAGATTTAATCTAGAAAACCACAAACAACATTGATGTCTTCAAGCAGTTATGACTTCAATCAATCATGCAACTTTCAAGTGATGATTAATCTAGTAGCAATCAATACTTGAATTTCACATAATGAACTCTTCCCCTTGGAATTTAACTAAGGGTATCTAGATTTTGGAGTCTCTAACTTCCCAATTTAAGTTTTATTTTTGTAACCAAGTTTCTTGGCCTTAAAGCCAGTTTTTTTAACTTAGAGATATTTCTGATCTTAAAATCTTCTATCAAAGCTTCGAGATTAAACTATATCCTTGACTAATTTCTTTGAGGTTTGTTATTAATAAATTCTTCTTGAAAAATTCCTCATGATTTCTCTTGAGTTCTAGAATTTCATAGTTTTCCTAACATTTTCTAGCCTATAAGATATTCTAATAATTTACTAAGTGAATACTCTAAGATCACAATATTTCTTAAGAGACTTATCTTATTTCTATTGAATTCAGATAGATTTTTTTTGTTGGAAAAACCTGTGGAATCAAAATTGGTAAAGGGTTGTTAACTGCACCTATGACTCCATTAGTGACTCCTGTGCTTTCGCAACTCCAACTGTTGCTTCCATGTTAGTAGGGTCGTTCGCGATTTCCGATTTTGAATTCCTTTTCTTCGGGGCCATGAAAAAAATATGATTCTTAGAAGAAAAAGAACACAATAGTAATACCAGTTGGCAAGGGTGCAAGACTCTTGATGATGATGATGGTTATTGTGGAATTCAATGATGTAGGCCTCACGGATGGTTCTTCTTGCCTCGTGGAGAGCGATACTTCTCTCTCTCTAGTAGACAGAATAGGGACGAGAGTAGAGGTATGACTTCTAACCGGATTGATAGAATAGGATAAAGTTCTTCCGTGTCTTCTCTTCTCAGATTAGGGTAGAAGAGGATGAGAGATCTTCAACGTATCCCCTTCCTTGGGTTGAATGGAATGATGTCTCTTCGTCTCGTGGAACATAGTCTCCTCCTTCTCGATCAACATCTCGTCCTTATCAAGATTGCTCTTGTCCCCCTTCTTGGTCATCCCCAAGCCCTCAATTTATAGTTTTGCAGGGGGTAAAAGAGAGGACACTTGCTTTTTAGCGTTTTTCGATGATATCATCGATGACAAAGAAAGAACATGTTCTTTTAGTCCTTCTAATGTCATCATTGATGACGTTAGAGAGGGAGCTCCATTTTTTTAGTGAGAAGATAAAAATTTATGAATGTATGTGTGAGCACCACATGGCACATCATCGGGCGGCCATCACTCCAAGGTTTATGACCAAGGCGGCGACCAAGGCATAGACCTTGGCATCCTGGCGTTGGCATACTTGGCAACAGGCTATGAAGGCTTCATTGGTGCCATTGGTTGCGCGGCGGGAGAAGCTTCCATTAGCTTGTAGGAAAATCTTCTTGGGAGGTAACCCATCCCGGCAGTGTCATCACCCAAGTGCACTTAACTGCCAAGTGATTATCCACTAGGCTAGTTCTTTTTGTTGTTCTATACTACAAACATAATTTTAACAAGCTAGTCTTGGGAGGGTCTCCCAAGTCTTTCTTCCATGAATTGATATATAATACCTCATTAATAATAATAATTATCTTCATAATGAGAGTCAATTTCATGAATCAATTTTCTTTGGAATATATACACACATTAAAATAAACTAAGTAATGGGGACATTACAAAGAAATAGAAGAAAAAGATAAGGAAAAGAGAGAGATATAGGGAGAGAAGAAGATAGAAGAGAAAGAAGGAAGAAGAAAAGGAGGAGAAGAGGAAAGGGAGAGAGAAAGATAGAGGAGGAGAGGTAGAAGAGAAAGAGAAGAAAGAAGAGAGGGGTAGAAGTAGAGGATAGGGAGAAGAAGAAAAGAAGGGGGTAGAAAAGAAGGAGAATTAGAGAGAGAAGAGGGAAAGAACATTAGGAGAAATATGGACTCTCTTTTTTTCTTGTTAAGGAGTGAATAAAGAAATATAGGCCTAACCAATGAGAGAGCTGGGATTCCAGATTCATGTGATATGAATCTTCTAGCCATATATTGGCTCAAATCTTCCCTCAGTAATAAAATAAGGGAAATATGGGGAATACAATGCTGACACTTCCTGAAAGTTTGTGACTCGAATTTTCATTTTCTTAAATTTTTATGTTTGACTTTTCATTTTTTCCCTTTTCAATTTCCGCCTCTTTCTTAGGTGGAACTCAAATGTATCATATCTCTTTTCCCACTTCTTCTTTCCCTGACAAAATCTTACAGCCTCATTGTTGCTTTCCCTATCTATAACCGTGTGAAATTTCATTTCCTCTACACAAACACAGAGTGAGTTTCACACATTTTATGAGAGCAAAGCTTGTTCCACCAAAGCCCTAAGATTTTCTTCACAAAACTTTATAAGTATATTGTTCTGTTCCGTGGATGTTCTATGGTAAAGTTTTATCTCGTTTGGACAAAACTTGTGCAAGCTATGTGCATTCTCTAACATGTAATTTCTTTTGTTTTGGTAATCTAGGAGTCTCTTACAGTCAAGAACAATGATATTTTGAACACTCAACTTCATCATCATCATCTTACAATTTCTTTGTAAACAAAGCTACAAGTACGTTGCCTTGTTTTTTTGCTGCTCCATGGTTAAAATTTATCTCGTTTGGAAAAAATATATGCAAGCTATATGTATATTGAGTTTTCCTTTGTTTTTTTACTCCCAGAGTCTTTGAGAGTAGAGAACAATGATTTTTTAAAACCTCAACTTCTTCAACATCTTTGGGCTTCTTTGACACCACAACTTCTTCAACATCTTTGGGCTTCTTTCGGCTTCTTTGCAAAGAGAGCCACAAGTATATTGCTACTTTTTTTTGTTGCTCCATGGTTAAGTTTCAACTCATTTGGACAAAGCCTATATAAGTTATATGTATGCTTTGAATCAATATTTCTTTTGTTTTTGTACTCTAGGAATTTGTCACTGAAGGAACAATGGTCTTATTATAAGTCAACTTCTTGTTCAACATCTTTGGGCTTCTTTGTGGAAAGAATTGCAGGTACAATGTTTTTTTAAAATTGCTCCATTTAAATTTCATTTCATTTGGAGAGAACATTTGAAAATTATACACATGCTGATAGGTAACTTTTCTATTTGGTTATCATAGATGTCTTCACAGAGGAAAAACATTAGTAACATACTTGTAGTGGAGGTCCTTAATAGGAAAGATAGTGGCCGTAATTGGATTTGTCATAAGTACTATAAGTTGGATTAGATTTTGATGCACCCAAGTGCTCGAGGGAGTTTCAAGGTCAGGTGTAAAGATGCTGCAAACCCTAGCAAACATTAGAAAGGTAGAATTTTAGAGTTCAGAAAAGTGTTCAATGGAACAAGTACAATAACAGAAGTGTTGATCCAACATGTTTATACACACAAAAAAATCTTTGTACATGAAAAGAACTACATTGTAAATTATAAAAAAACAGTAAGTTTTTAAAATTTATCATTTTTTATTCTTTTGCATCATAGTTGTTTTTGAAAATTTTTGCAGTGTTCTAATTCAATCTTGTTTTACTGACAGCTCTATATCCATCAACTTTGCATGAATGGCAAAATGTGGAATGTTTGAGCGGCAAGATACATGTTTGGCATGAAGACACACGTTCTTTGATCTATGATAATAACTCTACAATTTAACTTGCAACTCAAAATATCTTTTTTTATAATTCATTGTATGTAGCAGAAAGCTAGTAATAGAAAGCCAGAGATTGCAGCATGTCCCATTGTTGTCACTATCTAGTGGTGAATGGTTGATTAGTAGCTTGGAGTTGTTAGGAGCATGTAAGTCCAAGATAAAATCTGACATCAATAGTGCTATGAAACCCACCACAGGTTCCAAAGATGTGCATCTTAATTGGTTTATTCCATTCTCATTGTTTGCACATTGGTTTGGTTCATGTGACGTTTTGAAGAAAACAAAGATTACTTATCAATGCAACTGTCCATTTGAGAAATGGATAAGTCAGCTATTGGGTGAGTCTTGGAAAGTAAAAAAGAATACATTTTAATGAGATGATTGAATGCAGGTTTAACCAATCTGATCTCACATTCAGGTAAATCTTTTTTACTACTTTGAATGCCTTGATTTAATTGACATAGGTCTTGCTTAGATGAATTGTTGTGTTATTTGCATTTACTTACCATTATTTTTGTTTTTATTATAGGTATTTCATCGCTATACAAACTCTATGCATTTGCTTTTGATATAGAAGATGGCGACTTTTGCAAGGGGAGTGGATCAGCTTGGATCAAGATACCCGAGATGAGACACATATAGCTCTCATAGATGTGGTTATCTTGTGGAATGGTCATAATCCAATTAATGTCCAATGAGCTTCTCTGCAACTTCTATTTCAAGTTAGATAATAGAAAAGTTAGGATTTGTAGTGAGCAATCCATGACATGTAAACAATGTGCTTCTCCACATATCCTTGAGGTAGTGGAATCCTTGTAATTTTTTAAAAATAAAGAATGAATATAAACTTTTTTAAACTTCTGAGTACTTTCAATTTAGATAATATTAGTTTACTATGATCTAAGCGTGCAATAATACATACTGTAATTAGTCAATCGTGCTGGTTAAAATCATAATTAAATTGTAGGCTAGAGTTCTATTATCTATGCAATATTGTCTTTGCATAATGATATATTATAGCTCATTTCTTCTACTTATTTATTAAAATTAAATATTAAATTGGATCCAAGGGATTTTAAAGTCTTTTAGATTTCTTTTCTTAAAAATTTTCTATATTTTTTGTAGTTGGACTTGAATATACTCAGCGATCCAAGTATATTCGAGGATATAATAATATAGAACGAAGAATTTGTCTGTACGAGTAATTTTTATAGTTACTTTAAAGTATTGAAATAAAGAAACTAAGGTAAGAGTTTTAATTTGAAACTTTAGGGTTAAAGAAGAACCTTTATTTAAAACCTTAGATACATAAAAGCTATAACTCCAGAATCATTTTCACTTTCATTCTCTACTTCCCTACACTTGTGCTCTCCTCCCTTCTCTCTTTGTGTGCCATGGCTACCACTTCCGCCTTCGTCGCATGGATTAGCTCCACACGCTACACACACATAGGAGACTAGATATACCCTAGTTTTTGCGCGACCTTGAGTCTAGAGAGCTTGCTTTCCATCGTAGACCCTAGCTCTAGTATACTAGTATCGTTTTGTGATGCGGCAAACCCTCTCACCTACTCTATTCTAGACTTTGCTCTCAGATGGATCCCCATAAATTTCCTATATAGTTTACGTGCTAGATCAAGCCATGCAAAGGTAATAAATTGAGCCCTCGTGCATGTGGGGCAGTATCTACATGCCAGAGAAGTGCCCACCTCATCCAAGGACCACGCCACGATGGATCTCATCGAGCGCGATGCAGCATTTGCTATATATGTTTTGTGCATTGAGGTGCAAGAGGACAGTGAGGAAGACATTGAAACACCCTCTCGGCCATAGCTAGAGTATTTCGAGAGGGAGCATGAAGAGATTACACTCGACTCGAGAGTAGAGGCAGCACAAAGCTTAGCCATTGTGCACCCATCTCCTTGTCTTGTTGAGATCTGACAAGTGATGAGCCATCCCTCGCTTCTCTCCATGCTATCATCATTGAGGGGGTGGAATATTTACTTATGTAGGATGTACTAGAAATTTTAGAGCTAAGGGAAGAAGAGCTATATTGTATCATGGTTTGTGGTGCACTTGAGGATTTTATAGATTTTGATATACAAGATGCGCCAATACATGTTGATGAGGTGGCTCGATATGATGACACGAATGTCGATGATATCTCTGCCATTGTGAGCATCCAAGAGCAAATTGAGAATGTGGCGCCATAGTATGAGATCTCAGATGAGGAGTTCGAGCGGTTGCAAGAAAGCATTTTTGGACCTTGACTCGACTGTGCAGAACCTTTCCAAGAGAGAGACGAGGGTGGCCCAATTGCAGGATCAGACCTGAATGCTCCATTACAGTGAGATATAGATGATGCAGAGAAGGTAATGTTATCAGATTTCCTTTAAAATTTACCAGTGGGGCATCTAGGGTATCAGGAATATGCACATCAAAATTTGATGGGATTAGGTTCCCAGAGCTGCCCTGGCCTGTAGATTTAGGCCCCCCGACATGAGCCTCCGGCTAGAGCAGCTCTGGGGACCTGATCATCTTGGCAAAATTTGATATGCATACTCCCTAAGGCATAGGGAGTATGTATATCAAATTTTGTCGGGATTGGGCCCCGTCTGGATAGGGCAGCTTTGGGGGCCCGATACCGACAAAATTTGATGTGCATACTCCTGATGCCCTAGAGACCCTACTGGTAAATTTTGACGCAAATCTGATGTATATATCTTTACCACACTCCATGCATAGTGAGTTTGACACAGTGAGTCTAACACTGAACTTGTGTGATGCAGGACATTGTCTATATAGATGAATTTTCATCTAGAAAAGGTGGTCGATCTGGTAGCCAAGGAAGGGTGCAAGACTCGGCATTAAAGGAGTATATCAGCTAGCTTGTGAGTGACATTTTTGTATTCCACAAGACATGCTTTCTGGCTTTTTCTGAGAACTTCTTGAAGTTGAGGGCACTAACGAAGGCTGGGCCCTTCAAGACCATCCCAACGAACTCTAGCTTGGAGAAAGTAGTGTTGCTTTGACGTTCAAAGCTCCTCTACTTATTCTCTAGTACTAGGTCTGGGCCACTTTTTTCCATGGTGACCCATGGCATGGTTGCTGGTGTTGAAGATCCCAATGTCATTAGGCAAGAACTACTAGGGCAAAATGTGTTGCTACATATGATCAAGAATAGCTCTGACCAGGGGGAGTCTAACTCAAAGAAGCCTAGGAGAGAGTAGATGTACTTAGTGCCAAATGATATCTCATAATCAATGTAATGTAATTTGTAATCTTCTCTTCAAATAATGAAAATCGATATTTGTCGGATTTGCGTGCAATGTAGTTTGTCATACACGTCATTTATTATTGTTTTTTACTTGAATATTACATTTATTTATCAGATTTATATGCAACACAATTCGTACCCTAAATTTAATACGTAGTGCTTTATTGAGTTCGTGCGCAACATGTATTCGTTCGAACTCATGTAATGATAACTCAAAGACATAAATAAAACAAATAACAAGCGAATAAACAAAAATAAGACGCGCCAAAAAATTTGTATTCATATTCATAATATTTTACATAGGATCCATTACAACCAAGGTTTTTACAAAATCTCTTTGGAAGCTACATTCCTTATATGTTTTGATAGAACACTCCTATCGTTGTTGATCTCCACGAGGACTATCCTTCCATCGCCGAAAGAACCTCACTATCCTGCAAATCCCTATTGGTGAGACGATGACTCTCCTTGTATGTACTATTCCATAGATCGAGTCACTGAACAAGTCGATGACATAAGCTTTGGCAGCTTCCTGTAGTGCAAGGAGGGATTGGGTAGTCCAACAATCGGGTTGTTGCAAGCGTGTTCCATCTGGAAAGTGCCTCTTATTGTTCTTAATGAGTATGCTGACCATAATCTCACACACTAGCTTGTTGAATGAAGCCTTTGGTATCAGGAGGTGCATGGTATTCTGGTAATGGCGGACCTCGCGAAGAGCCACTATGCCTGGCTTCCATTGATGCTTGCGATGTTGGCGTGGTGGTGGTGGAGCTAGGGGAGGTGGCCTCTGCATAGGATTTCTAGCGGGTGTCTCCAGACCGCTTTCTTGGTGTGTGCCATGTTTTCTAGGAGAGAAAATCCAAAACTCAAAAGTGAAATGTGTAAAATGAGGTGAAACTTTAAACTTATAGCAAAACTTTCAAAAAACCCTTAAACTTGAATTAATGTATCCAGGCTTTGGAAAAATATGACCAGTGATTCCATTGACATGAAATTTTACCTGTGGACTCCTTTAGGATACATCAACTACCAAATTTTTTTTTGGCCTCATCAGAAGTCTTTAAGACACTTGTCCGGAGGCTGGCATGTGGGGCCTTGAATTTGGGTGTCTGGAGGCTAGCATCTAGGGCGGGCTCTAGAAACAAGCCTCCGGACAGGTGTCCGAGAGACTTCTGATGGGGCCAAATTTTTATATCCATGAGTTTTTATGATGCTGGCATGTGGGTGAAGTTTCACCAAATTTCAATTTATAAAATTGACGGTTCAATAAATTTTTAAAACTACTTTCAAAATTAGAAACTTGAAAATATGCACAATGCAAATCATGGCAAAATAGAATATCAAATATCAGATTTGGTATTACAAAACCATGAAATACATGGTAGATAGTGTATTGCACCAAGTACAACTAGAGCTAGGAAAAACCCTTACAATTTACAACCAAACATGAGCTAAAAACATAGATCTAATTATAAGGTAGCTTCTTAAAGCATATTGTTGACATTAAGATTAAATTCATTCTTGTTGTTGCGGATCCTACAAATAAGAACCATATCTATGGGCTTAATAGTGATACGTCGGGCATGAATGGCTAAAACTTGAGAATCACCTATTAGATCAATCAAGTAACTCTTAGCTGCTTCTTGGAGAGCAAGCAAGGCTTGGCTTGACTATTGCCCCACATTCCTTGCCAGGCTCCTTGAAAAGAAATTGTGATGATGCCTTAATTGCAGATCTTGTAGTATTTCTCACACCAACCTAGAGAATGGTGCCTTAGGAATATCAAGTTGGCACTCTTCTGGAATTTCCTTATCTCACATAGCGCACATCACTAGATTTGGAAGAGTGTTGAGCTCTTGCTCTTGCAAGTGCCTTCTTGATAGGAAGCTTGGAATGTGCCATGGTTGTGATAATGAAGGATAGAAAGGTGGAGGGTAGAGTGAAGCGTAATGGGAAAAAAATGAAAGGAGAGACTTGACTTAAGTACGAAACTTTTAAACTTACTGTGGTGTAAATGATTTTTAAAATTAAAAAACATAGTTTGAAATTGACTTTGAAAAACATAGTGATAAATCTTCAAAATTTTAAACAAAATTTGCAAGACATCTCATATTAAAGATAGGAGTATGTCAAGAATCGCTTGGTGGGGGGACTTGCTCAAGACGCTGCGCCAAACACACACAAAATACACAAGGAGAAGCTCACTCAAGAGACAAGAAGAGAGATGGAGGCCAAAACGTTTTCTTGCTGGTTTCTTCTTCTTCTTCTTCCACACTCTTTACAATGTACACAAAGTATAGATAAGATACAACATAAAGGGAAGTGGCCTACTAAGTCAAACAATGCATAACCGACTACACTAGTCGACTCGTGCTATAACTATGTCAGCTGTAAAAAATAGGTGTAACAACCTGAATATAATAAGTAATGAGTCAGTGGCCATGTGAGAGTCATAATGAACACCGACGTGCTAAGTGTAGACGTGTGGACCCATCTAACCAGGCGGTCCATCATCAATGTCCGCATGTGTTGAGCTTGTCATCTCAACACTCCCCCTCAAGCTCAACTGCATCTCTGCAACTCCAAGTAAGCTGAAACTTTTGAAGCTTCTCTGTACCCAATGCCTTCGTGAAGATGCCAGCTATCGGATCCTGTGTGCTGACATACACCAAGTCAATCTCACCTGCTAGTATCTTCTCTCTCACAAAGTGGTAGTGTACCTCAATATGTTTTGTCATGGCATGGAACACAGGGTTCCTAGCGAACTGTATACTGCTCATGTTGTCACAATAAATGACAACTGGACCTTCCACCTGCACATCCAAATCAGCCATTAACCTTTGTAGCCATACTACCTCACATGTTGCAATAGCAGCACCTCTATACTCAATCTCTGTACTCGACAAAGCAACTGTAGATTGCTTTTTGCTGCTCCAAGCAAGTGCTGCACTACCAAGAGAGAACATGTATCCGCTGGTAGATCTTCTATCAGACATACTACCAGCCCAATCTGCATCTGTGTATCCAAACACCTATACATCTATACCTGCCTCATAGAAAAGTCAATAATGTAATGTGGACTTTACATATCTCAATATGCATCTAGCTGCATCAAAATGTGGCTTTCTAGGTACTTGCATAAACTGACTCACAAGACCAACAGCGTAGCTCAAGTCTGGCCTTGTAATGGTCATGTAGATCAAACTCCCCACTATCCTCTTGAACATAGTAGGGTCTTCTATCTCATCCCCAACATCAGCACTCAACTTTACATTCTGCTCCAACGGGACTGAAAGTGGTTTGCATGCAGTCATACCATACTTGGACAACATATCCAAGCCATACTGTCTTTGGGATAGCCATATACCATCATCACATCTGATCACCTCAATGCCAAGGAAGTACCTTAGCTCACTAAAATCCTTCATCTCAAACTTCTTCTTCAAAAAATCCTTGACTTCAACAATCCCACTATCACTATCACCTGTAATAATCAAGCCATCCACATAGATGACTATGATGACCAAACCTGCATCTCCCTTTCTCACATAAAGTGAGTGATTAGTATCAGAAACATAAAAGCCAATATTGACAAGATACTCTCTGATCTTGTCAGACCATGCTCTAGGTGATTGCTTGAGCCCATAGAGCACCTTCTTCAACTTGCACACATACGTGGGATGCTCTAAATCTTCATAACCTGCTGGTTGATCCATATACACTTCTTCCTACAAATCACCATGCAAGAAGGCATTCTTCACATCCATTTGTTGCAACCTCCAACCTTTGGCTACTGCCAAAGCAATCACACATCTGACAGTTGCCATCCTAGCAATTGGACTGAAGGTTTCTTCATAATCTATGCCATATGTCTGGGCATAGCCTTTTGCAACCAGCCTAGCTTTGTACCTACTAATAGAACCATCTGCATTGTGCTTAATCTTATAAACCCACTTACATCCAATAGCTTTCTTGCCCTTCGGCAATGATACTGGATCCCAAGTCTTATTGGCCTCTAATGCAGCCATCTCCTCATCCATTGCTGCATCCCAATGAGCATGACCAACAGCCTCCTCAAAACATGTGGGCTCAACATCCTCAACTAGTTTCACCATATAAGCATAATGGTGAGCTGCATAACCTTCAAAACCAAATCTTTTAATAGGGTATCTGACCCTGCTAGATCTGCGTACCACCGGATCACTCAATGGAGCCTTTACATTAGTATGAGCTCTCTGTACACCTGGTGTCCTAACAGAAGGAATACCAAGCTCATCATCCAAGCTCTCTGAGCCACTGGAGTCTCCATCAAGAACTGAATCAATGCCATCTGACACTTTATTCTTTCCTTTGTCTTTACCTGTAGTGCTACTAGATGCCCTTGAAGATGTAGAGGTACTCCTTAGTCTCCCAGACCAAGGACTACCAGATGATGTCTCTGGTCCACTAAGAGTCCGTGATTCTTGCTTTTCAGCGTGCGCATGAGTGTCATGATCATCATCATCATCCAATGCATCACCACTAGATGCATATCAACTACTCATTTCATCAAAGATGACATCCCTGCTCACTTTGAACTTACATGTGATAGGGTTATAACAGTGATACCCTTTCTACTCTAAAGAGTATCCAATAAAAACACATTTTTTTGCCTTTGGATCAAGCTTCTTCCGTAGCTCATCTCGCACATGAACATATGCAACACATCCAAATACCTTCAAGTGCGATACATCAGGCTTCTTGCCAGTAAAGCATTCTTCAGGAGTCATCCCATGAACTGCAGCTGTGGGAGTTTTGTTCATAATATAAATAGTAGTATGAATAGCCTCATACCAAAAATGCTTAGGTATATTCTTTTCAGCCATTAAGGTGCGTGCAACTTCTGCAATATGCCTATTTTTCCTTTCTGCAACCCCATTTTGCTGTGGGGTATATCTGCATGTGAATTGTCTCTTTATCCCATGAGACCTCAAAAAATCACTGAACTCATTCGAGAGGTACTCTCCCCCTCCATCTGACCTCAAGCACTTTACTTTCAAGCCTGTTTCTCTTTCAACTACAGCCTTGAAAGTTCTAAAGTGCTCAAACGCTTCACTCTTTTCCTTCATAAAATATACCCACAGCTTTCTAGAACAATCATCAATGAATGTGACAAAGTATGAACTGCCTCCAAGAGATACATTTTGTGTAGGCCCCCAAATGTTTGTATGCACAACATTAAGGATATTTCTGCTTACATCTCTGTCATGTGAAAAGGGTTGTCTTGCTTGCTTACCAAACTGACATGCTTCGCATACCTTGTGAAATTTTGCAACTCTAAATGTAGGCAAACCTGTAACCAACCCTTTGGACTGTATTAATTTCAGCCTTTGTACATTTGCATGTCCAATGTGTTTGTGCCAAATTTCAATATCTGCAACACCTTTTCCTTTAGCATACATAGTAGCATTCATAGTAGGAATTCCAGCATCCAAAGTAAACATACATCTAGCTCTACTTCCCTTTGCTACCAACTTGCACTTGTCATTGAAGTCTCCTACAAAGCAGCCCTTTGCATTAAATCTGACTTGCAGCCCTTGCTCTACTACCATTTGACCGACTGACACCAAGTTCTTTATAATAGATGGCACATGTATTACATCTGAAAGACTCTTTGTCTTACCATAATGCAAGGACAAGGAAACTTTTCCAATGTGTGAAATTGGGTGGCATGAATCATCACCGGTCTGCACATAACCTGCATTTTGCAAATCCTGCATCTCTCCAAACCATTCTGCATGGCTCGTCATATGATTGGATGCACCTGAATCAACATACCAAATATCATCATGTGTTCCCTTTCATGTAACAGCATTCAGCATATGCTGCATAATGAACAGACGTTCATTTTTGTCTTCATTCTGTCGTGAAGACAATGCATAGTTTCCTTGCTACAACTTACCATTGCGAATATCATCTTTCTTAACATAACATTGGGCTGCAATATGACCTGTTTTGCCACAGTAGTGACACACAATACCAGAGTTGTTAGAGCCTCTGTTCTGCCATCCAACTCTTCCTATAAAGCTCCCCCTGCCTCTAAAGTTACCACGACCTCCCGAAACCTGCATATCGCCAAATTACTGATTCAATTTGTTTTGCTGGTTGTCACTACCACATCTTGTACCACGGCCTCTTGAAGAGAACCTGCCACGTCCCCTTCCTGAACTGGAATAGAAAGCTTGGACCTGTTCACCACTTCTTTTAGATGTCTCACTCTGCATGTTGATCTTTTCAGTGATCATAAGGAAGACCAACTCATCGAAATCTGGAATTGGCTTTCTAACATATACAGAAGTTACAAAAGACTTCCAAGCATTTTCATTGTTAAGTCCACCCAAGGTAGACGACACCAAATCATCATCATCGGGCATTGCATCAATCGCTGCCAATGTATCTGCAAGCAATGCTCCTTACCTTCAATGCATACTCATTGATAGACATCTTCCCTTTCTTCAATGTATTCAACCCTTGCTTGAGTTGAATCTTTCGTGCCTTTGTATTTATGGAAAACATACTTTCAAGTATGATCCAAGCTGCATATGAATTCTCTGCATTTCTAATATGTCCCAGCATATTATTGTCAATTACAGCAGACAGCCAATACATAACCTTCTTGTCTTTTGCATTCCATTCCTTTCATGCCTTTGTCTCTTCTACAGAGTTGGAGAATCACTCACCTCCGGCTCCTTTTCTTCACTTGAAACAAACTCGTAGAGGCCTTTTCCAATAAGGAAGTTTGTGACATGGAACTTCCATAAAGGGTAGTTGTTCTTGTCAAGCTTCTCAATGATGGGGCTTCCACTGTTCTCTGCCATTATCACAAAACTCATACCAAACAGCAAGCAAGTCTTTTGCAACTCTCTACCTGTAGTGCACAGCAATACACCAGACAACCTTTTTCACTGTCTGCTCAACAATACATGCAATCTGCAATTTGTTTGCAGATAAACCTTATGTTTGCTTCTTGCAAACACCTTAAGAATTACAGATTCGCAATCTGTAACCTGCGCACCCACTTTCGTTCAAAACAGCCGAAATCACAGTGTACCTTGAAACTGCTGTCCACAACCTTGCGGCTCTAAAACGAGGCCTGAAATGGCCTCAGATGCCCAAAATAACTACGGGAGGGCTCTAAAGGGCTAATTTGCAGAATACAAAGTGCTCTTCGCGCACACCAAATCTCACTGCAATATGAGATTTTTGCTCTGCCTTGCTTCCAGTGTCTCCACAGGCACTATCCAAGAGAAAGAGTGGAAGGATGGGAGAGCTTCTTACCCGTGGCTTGCTTGCTTGAACCTTGCTTCTTCTCCTTCACTTCAGCCTTTGAAATCAGCCTCTCTCAGTGGCGCGGCTTTGATACCATGTCAAGAATCTCATGGTGGGGGGACTTGCTTAAGATGTTGCGCCAAACACACACAGAATGCACAAGGAGAAGCTCACTCTAGAGACAAGAAGAGAGATGGAGGCCAAAACGTTTTCTTGCTGGCTTCTTCTTCTTCTTCCACACTCTTTACAATGTACACAAAGTATAGATAAGATACAACATAAAGGAAAGTGGCCTACTAAGTCAAACAATGCATAACTGACTACACTAGTCGGCTGGTGCTATAACTATGCCAACTGTAAATAGGTGTAACAACCTGAATATAATAAGTAATGAGTCAATGGCCATGTGAGAGTCATAATGACCACTGACGTGCTAAGTGTAGATGTGTGGACCCATCTAACTAGGCGGTCCATCATCAATATCTGCGTGTGTTGAGCTTGTCATCTCAACAGAGTATTGGGTACCTATGCTCTCTCGTGGACTCTAAATGCATCAAAAGTATTATCTTTATCTAGGTCTCCATTTCTTGCCATCTCTCTCTTGGGGTTGCCAACCATTCTACGTGGCGTTGTCTAGCTGTGTTGTTTCATATCTTACTTTTCTCACTTCATATATTGTCCTACTGATAAATTCTTCTTGAGAGGTTTTGAACTTGTTTTCTTTTTCCTTGTATCGTATCTCTAATCTCCTATACCACCATTGTAATAATTGCCTCATAGAATTGGAATCATTGATGCGACCTCCATGATCACTTGCCTTTTGAAAAGCATAGCGAGCTTGCCAATGAGATTGTTCCATGCCTTGAGTTGACCATATTGCCAAACTTCCTTGATCTACAAAGTATGGACCATGTGCTTCAAGTATATGCTGCACAAGAAGAGAGATTAGAAACACAAACTAATTCGAAATGATGATATTTTTTTGTAATGGTGACAATACTGACCATGTAGTGTGTTATACTGTTTGTAGTCCATGCCTCCACCATGGACTTATGAAATTTAGCAATTGTCTCTTTAAATGTATTCGCATCACCATCCCTAAACCTCAACTTTTGTAAGAGAGCTACTAATCTATCTAGGTGCATCCACACTTCTGCCTTTGCAATCCTTGTTCATCCCCCATTGCTCCAATTTGGAACAACAAGGTGCAACTTTTTCCATGCTTCATACTTCTCTGGTTGTTTTACAAGTATATTACCTTCCTCATCTCGATGTGGAGATATAAACTTCCTAGCCTTGGGTCCACCAAAGCATGGTTTACAAGGGATATTTCCACTTTTTCTCGATTTTTTCTCATCCTTTTTTATTTCTACTTGGCCCCCGTCCAATCCAACTTCAGAGAGGACTCGTTCTACCTTCTTGCATGTAGCATTAGCTTCTAACATATGCTTGTATGCAAATCATACATATTCATATACTAGCTTCTCAATTATTCTAACCGAATAATGCAATGTACAAAAGTGAACCCTTGTTAGTGGTATTTCCAAAATAGGGCGCCAGTTTGGATCCACTAGAGCTAGCATTCCATTTCTCATGACTTTTTGATCACGTGTTGGAGCACCTTGTTTCCCTGCATTGGCAAGCCATTCTTTCTTTCCATCTTTCCCTTTCTTTTTAGTTTACATGTAGTATATGCACGGAAATTTTGCATTCGTTGCATTTGATAAACCAAACGTTCACTTCAATGTTTTTAAATCACATGCAAGATGCCATTCAGCTTGATAGTCCCCAAACCCCTCGATGTGTAAAATTGCTCCATTATTTTGCTGTTGAATAACACTGGGTATATTAGTGAGGTTAAAAAAAAATTTAAGTACTTCATGGTCCTCCTTTGGTACTTCAAATGCTGCAAGCCACCATATTTAATTCTCTGATTGTACACTAAAGTATAAAGGATGGTTTTCATCGATGTTGGGATCCAATGCTTGATTCATAAGTGTTATACTCACACATTCAAGTTTTTGCCCCTTAATAATCTCACTCTCATCAAGTTTGAGGACAAACTTAAGCTTGCCTCTACATTCTTCCATAGACATATTGTAGAACTTGACCATAACAATTTGAACCCTACATATATCCAATACAAAGTTGTTGGGTGTATTCAATACAAATGCAACTTCTTTGGATCCATACTTCAATATGTGTGTATTTTTCAATTGCGTTGGCTCACCAATTAGTTCTAAAACTTTCTCATTTAGTTGTTTTCAAACCTTTTTCGCATGAAATGGTTTTGGCAGAGGCATTACTCACTTAGTTTTGAAGACTTGCTTAAATCATGTATCCAATTGTTGATAGAGCATACTATATGACTTAGAACTCATTTCCACCTTGTCACATAATCCCTGAGTATTTGTAGTAGTAAACAAGTTGCTCGCATCCCTAAGATGTTCACTTGCGACACCACCTACAATGTCCCTAAATTTACGATTTTCCAATGGCTTTTTGACCATATTCTTGCTTAGGACTTTGGCAATAGTATCATCCTCTGCATGAGGGAACATATTTCTCATTATAGCAGATTGAGCATACATCCATCTATGATATTGTCCACTTCCTTTGGTTGATTGGTGAATTGGTTTAACTAATCGGATGCGCCAATGTTCTTCTTTGGTTTTTAAAGTGAGCCCAATCTCCAAAGTTTTTGTGAGCTTCCTCTTTATGTTTCGATTCTCCTTCTCCAACTCCATAACTTTAGACTGTAACTTCATATTTTGCACATGTGTAGGCTGTATAGAATCTTCAATGACATATATTGCTTGTTGTAGGCTCTGGTTCTCCCTATCTTTCATAGCCAATAATCTATCCTTCCATCAAAGACTATATTCCCTTGTAATCTTGTGTGCATATTTGTCAAGGCTTGATGAACCCTTGCTAATCCTTGTGTGACAAGTCTACATGTGTATCCATATAATCCTTCATTGCCTTCACAAATGAGCTTTACAAATGATGTAAGCCCTTCAAATTGTGGTGGCCTTTGAGTGATTGGATCAGGTGGATAAATGCACCCATCAACCTAAAGGTTCACATTTTTTTCCCATGCATTTCTTTCTTGTTGCACCTGCATCTTGTAAAGAAAAATATATGCTAATTTTAACATTACACAATTACACCCCTTTGATTAATAGTAAGCTAAGGATTCGATGCCAATTTTCTGATCAATAGCAAGAACGTCTAAATATCTGGGTCATGCAAGTCAGCATCAATCCAACAACATGCATCTAATTATGGATTGGCTCAAATCACACAATCACTATATCTGTGTTCATTTTTACCCAGTTGGATCTTATCTCTTTCTCTTGATTTCAGTCATGGTAGACCCTAATCAATCCCTAATCTGCTTGTAATATTAGCTTTTAATCTATCTTTAATCAACATCCAATCTTATATTCTGTTCTATCCAAAATACTCTCTCTCTCTCTCTCTCTCTCAGAATTGATCAAATATATTTAGACACATTTATATAGAAGCTTGGCTAGTGGAGAACAATAACATCATATTATCTTCTACCCTAATTTACTCTCTGTCACTCTATCACTTATTTTCTTAGTTCATCTCACACAGTCCTCTCTCTTCCCCCCTCCCCCCTCCCTTCTCCCTCTTTCCCTCTCTCTCTCTCTCTCTCTCTCTCTCTATATATATATATATATATATATGAATTTTCACTTAAGGATTAAACAACAACGACGAAGAATAATAACATCACAAAGATTAAAAAAATAAAGATATCTCCATTATCACTTGATTGCTTGTAGTATAGGGTGTTGAAGAGGAAGATATCTTATAGCATAGTACTGAAGAGGGAGATTTCTTGTAGTAGGGTAAAGAGTGTTGTAGATAGAGATTATTTGATTTTAGTAAATGCTATCAAAACCACTCTTGGGATTTCTTGTAGTAGGGTAGAGAGTGTTGTAGATAGTACTGAGTATTGTTTTAGAAGAATTCGTATACAAGAAACCATATTCTGGAGGGAAGGAGAAGATTACACAATTTTGGACAAAACTAGAGCTTTGAGAGGGAATGAAGAAATGCCTAGAAATAGGTATATACTTGTCCAAAAACAATAAAAATTTACAATGAAACTCTCGAGTTAAAAAGGCATCTTTGGGTAAAAAATAATCTTAAAATATGATGTGTATGTCATTTTATATCCTTTTTTAACCTTCGCCCTTTTAAGAAGCAAGAATCAGAATGATTCTAATATATTTTCATGTTGAAAAGTCATGAGGGCATTCAAGAGTTATATATTAATGATTGGCTCCATTTTTATGAAAATTAGAATTGTATTTTTTTAGTTATGAGGATTTTGAGAAAAAGTGACCTTATCCTACAGTTTGAGAATAAAATAATAGGTAAAATATATTAAAAATACAAATACGAGATTTACTTGATTATAGAAGATTTCTTATTCTAATATTATTTTGGAATCTCTTTTTTAGAGAGAGAGAGAGGTGAGAAACCCCTTAAGGGGCAAAAAAGAGAGTCCATATTTCTCCTAATGGGAGATAGAAATAGGAAAAATGAGATAGAAATAGAGGGAGAAAAGTGAGATAGAGAGAGAAAGAGGTAGAGGTAGGGATAGAGAAAGAGAGAAAGAGAAAGAGAATACCTTAAGCTACCTTCAAAACACTTGAGATTAATGGTCAAGCATCGAAGGTTCAAAAGATGGGAGTATTGAGCCAAGCTAGAGAAGTGTGGGACCCAAAGTATCCAATTACAATACAATAACTTATTGGCTTAACGCAAACCCAAGTGATTGACTATCTTTGCCTAAACAAATGGTTAGAAGGATAAGTGGTCTAAGACTAGCATGATTATAACATGATTTACTTGAATGGAAACTTACTTTGCATCTATATGGCATAATTAGTAGAGAAAATTACTTTGATGAGAGGAATGTAAGGAAAGGGGTAGGTATCACTTCAAGTTTGCATAAGTTATTGATAATTATATATTCTTTTACAAAATATCCAAAGGTCATTGTTTTGATTGTTGACTTATCTTTTTTTAGAAAAAGAAAAGGCTGATAGATAAGTTGGTTAGTTTATATGGAAGATTCAAAGTGATTGTTTGGATTGATATTATGAAGGAATGTTTTCTTAGTTGATGATGATAGGATGATTGCTTGATCATGTATTTCTACAAAAGTTCTTGTGCCCTCATGGGTGGATTTTTGATTACACATTGAATCTCAGTTAGCGGTAGGAGCCCTTTACCAAGGGGTTGTCTGATTGGCTGGAGGTTAGGATCAGCCCCAAATGCGAGAGGTCTCTTTGTAGAGAGTATATTAGACTAAGAGGTGACAAGGGTACCAAGGGGGCTCTAGCTATAAATTCCTTATGTTTGTTGAGGACTTGGCTAACCTTTATGAGCCCAGTATGGACTTACTAAAAGGCCCTGATGCTAGATAAGGTGGATTGGTGGTTTGTGTGCTTGAGATTTAAACACAAGTCTTGGATTAAGGGATAGATTGCTAGGTTGGCACTACATCTTGGAGAAGGTACAACATAAATACATTATGTTACTACTTTCAAGGGATTGTTTGATATTGTCTTTGTATCTATGACAATAAATTATGTGAAGGAACAAGTGTTTAATGGTTGATTAAGAAAACTCTCTTTGCATGTTAAACATAAATATGCTAAGATAATTAGATAAATAAAACACACCCTCAAGAAAAGTGGAAGAATGAGATCCCCGATGGGTCCGCGTCCTATGAGTGGGTGGTCCTAGTGAGTAGAGAGTTTTCCTTCAAGGCAATATACTTAAGAAAGGGCCAAGTACTTGACTACCTAGTTGCCATCTTATATCTCAGTCAATGTTATTTTAGGGGACCAGAGTTGAGACTATACCTTACAAGTGAAGATTTGATGCATATCGCTCCCCCTTATTTCTCACTCACTATGAACCAAGTGCAGTATTGATCTCCTTAAGTTTTAGTTAACTTACAAATGCAATGGCTCAAGGAACAATGCTAGTTAAGTTATTAGGAGACCTTAGTAGGGAATCAATAACCCAAATTTAGGTTGATTCTTATGGGTTGTAGCCAAAACCTTCTGCAGGGTGGACTTGAGAGAGCCTAAATGACAAACACTATGTTATTCTAAGCAGTACCGGGTGGTGCCACTTAGGAAAATTTCTTGATGGACCACTAAATTGTATCACTGAGGGCTTCTTAGTTGGTGGGTATGTTACAACTTTCATGATGGTCGGTGTAATTTAAATATATGTTATAAACCAAGAAAGACTGGCCAAGAGCCATTACAAGCAACCAACTTAAGTAGAATCCCAAACTACAAACCCCACGTATAAAAATCAGAAAGTGAATGGATAAGCTCACTCTTGTATATGTAACCTTGTGAGTTTTGTTCTCTTTGTTTCTATCATAACTTCTCGTGCATCATGTTGAGAGTGAGGGACAATGATTATGTGAGATTGAGAGAGTGAGTGAGGGACTAAGAGAGTGAAGCTTCTCTGTTGTCTCGCATTCTTCTATTCTTCCCCTTATTTTTCCATAGTTTGAAGGGTAAGAGGTGAAGTTGAGGTGAGGTTGGGATATCTCTTCTTTTTATTTGCATTTTCCATTTTAATATGAGAATTCAAGGAGTGGATTGATTTTTACAATGGAATGATAGAGTGCATTGAGGGAGTTGCACTTGGATCATGAGGCTACTATCATGCCTTCAAAGATGTTTAGAATACAACACGTGGGGGCAAGGGGGCGAGTCTACTACAAACTATGTGTTTCTTGCTTTCTTACTTGCTCAATATAGTGAGGAGAGAGTAGTTGGCTATGGGATCAGATTGTGAGAAAATTGTGTGAGAGGTAGTTAAGTTTGAGAGCACTGAAGCTCCTAAATAATAGAAATTATGCCCACATCTCGCTTATGATGTGTAAAGCTCCACACTCCCTTGCATCAAACTCTAGTAGTTTTGGCATATTAATGGGGGAATATCATGACTATGGGCAGTTGTAAAAGGTGATGGAAGAGGCTCTTTGGGGTGTATTCTATTGTAGGATAGATATTGCTTTTAGTTCATGTTACTTGCATTCTTTCTTTTCGTAGTAGTAGAGCAAGTCTTCTTTGGTTAGCTCATCATTCATTAGGTTGATCCCTTTGATTTGCTCCATATTTTCCAATGTGCCCAAGATCAATCTTGGGCCACCAATATTTCTTTCCTAAATAGTTCATATTGTTTAGTTTTGAAAATTTTGTAAGCTTCCAATTGCACCTTATGCTAGCTCTTACTATATAATGTTGAGCCTACACTAGGTCATTGGATGGTTTGATAAAGCCATTTTATACCATCTTTTTGTTTCACCTTCTACTTGGCCAATAGCCCTTGTCAAGCTATTGACATTCCCATACGTTTAATCATCATGTGACTTAGAAAACTTGGTACAAAAAAATGGAGCAATGCATGCAACTAAACAATCAACCTTCTCCCTAGAAAGTTCAATATTAGGGTGACCACTATTAGTAATCTAGGATCAGAGGATAACATTATAATTCTCAAGAATACTTCATGGGGAACAAAAAAATAACATATGAATCATATTCCTCTAAGTTAATAACCCTTTGTGAACTAATATCTCAATTAAGAAGCATGAAAGCACGCACAAGGGCAAAATAGACAAAAAATGTGAATCAAGAAAACATGCCATGTTTAGAGTAATCATCCAAGAGCACACTAAAACAACCCATAGGAAGCTAGAACATTACAAATAGAGAGTGGAAGCTCTAGAGTAGCTATGTGAGGAGCTCAAAAGGGACTGAATTGAAGCCATATCAATAAAACAAGATATTCAAAAATAGCTAGATGAAACCCAAGAAGCATATAGAGAGTTCCTCATGGAGTCCAATGGCCAAACAAGAAATCCAAACTTACATTTCAAAGCTTCAAGAAAAGGACATTGAGTTGCAAAACTCAGGGTTAGAGGAAAGGGGGACAAGTTGTGCAAACATTTGCTTGAAATGAATTAGAGACTAATAGATATCTCCCTCCAGTTGACCCAAGAAAAAGCCAAAATGAACTTCGTGAAAGATAGACAATAAACCATTTGCAGACATGAGGCCAATGGAAAGCTACATACATAAGGTTGCAAGATAATTCTATGTTGCTCATCTTAATGATGGCATGGACATGGTAGGATTTGATGCATCAACATCTAAGTTTCTATTTATGGCATTTGATTGAGTACAACAACACTAGGTCACCTCTCTCCAAGCATCACTACTTTACATGTTTATGGAACCAAGACTTTTATTGAGCTTTCTCAACAACAAGCAAGATGTGAGTTGCGAGTAATCATGTTTTAGTGAGGTGTTGAAGTTCCATAAGGAATTTGGTCTAAGCTTTATATCTTCCTATTCTTTTATTATGATACGAAGAGTTGGAACAAGGAACTCAATTGATATAAGGGAATCAATCCCATAATTTATCCTAAAGGGAATCTAGCCTTCAACCATCTTGTAAGCTATACAATAGGCCCAAAGCACAACCTTGAGCTTATTATCCCATTTTGATTTTGGAGAAGCTAAGATCATTTTCATCATGTCATTAAAAAATATCTTATTAGTCACTTCTACTTGCCCATGGGCCTGGGATAGTAAGGACTAGACTTGTGATGCAAGACTAGGAATATAGACATGAGATGTTTGTTAATATCATTAAAGAAATGAGTTTCTTGGTCATTGACAATCTCAATGGATAGCCAAAGTGTGAAATGACTTTCTCCCACAAGAATTTTACCATGGTTCTAACATAACTCTAACTTATGGACCTTGCCTTTGCCCACTTAGTCATGTAGTTGATAGCCACGATAATGTAGCATACTTGGGAGTATCAAGCAATAGGGTTGATGGGTCCCATAAAGTCTATTCCTCACTTCTTGAAGGGTTGATAGGCGATTAAAAAGGAGAGTTTTATTTTATCCTTTTTTATTGGAATCTTGGTTCATTGTTGATACTCATCCCAATGTTTGACAAAATGGGCCACGTCTCTAAAAAGAGCGGGGCACCATAATTAAGAGTGCAAAGTCTTCCTTGATATGGCACTTGCGTCAAAGTATGTATGAGAAGCAAGTTTTTGGAGCAAGATTTTTTTTATAACCTCTATTTTTTGTTCCACATAGTCCACTTGTTTCACTTTTTCTTGTTGATATATATCAAGCACCACCACTAGCACTAGTATCTCCACTATCACTACTACAGCCACCACCACATCTTTCCCTCCTCATTAGTATCACAATCACTAGCACCACCAATACTTATCTATCTCTTTCTCCCCCTACTAATTCTCTCACTCACCAATTCTCCTTTATTCCATCTCATCTCTCTCTCTCTCTCTCTCTCTCTCTCTCTCATGTTAGGGATTCACTACCACCCTCTCTCTCTCTCATGTCAAGGATTCAAAATCCCATACTGTTTCTCTCTCTCTCTCATATTGGGGGTTGAAACTCCCATACTATTTATCTCCAACAATGCGTAAGTAGTTCTCTCTCCTTAATTACTTTATCTTATCCTAAAATATCTTGCCATTGTTGTTTCCTTGCTTACAATTCTTAGAATTATCTGGAATCCACTACTACAAGTTTTGTAAGAAATTTGAATATCTACCATGAAACAATGTCATTTTTGCTATAATATTAAATCAAAAAATATAGGGAAACATAACTACATGATCCACATGATAGAAATGCAAAATTAAGCCTTTGAACTGCATCTTCTACTTTAGGAAATGTTTCCCTGCTTTAGGCTTTACATGAAAATTCAGATTTCTACCTTGAAGAAGGAAAGTCATTTTGTATGGAGCTTTTGAAACAAAGGTTCAAGACAAAAAGGGTAGGACATAGATAGAGAAAACCCTTTGAACTACATACATGAAATTTGATTTTCTTCCATAGAACAAAGACATTTTTAATAGGGCTTAAAACTAGAGGTTCATGCAAGCAAGGGAAAGATCACCAAAGTGTTACATCCCCTAATCAATTTGAAATATATAATAGGTCTACAATGCTGTATAATAAAACTAAGCAAACTACAACAGGCAGCACAAAAAATGACTTTATTGCTTCACGAAACAAGCAAAAAACTTAGAAAGAACACCATAGAACCTTGAGAAAATACCATAAAGCACTTATGACAACATTATGAAGAAAAAATATAGAGAATCTTGCTATAACAAATACAAAAATGAAGAAGAAACATGGTGCAAACCGATTGGGAAAAATTTGCATCATCAAGATCCCCTCATACATCAGGTCATGACTAGCAAATGAGACAAGAATCACACACTTTTATGCCATGCCTGTAACGACATACATAGCCATTCTTCAGAGGCATTAAAAGTCTACATCACATAGGAAAAGACTAAGAACTAAGGTACAAACCATGCTAAGGGTAAACATCATGTATCAAGCCATGGCTAATAGTGAACAAGTGCACTCTCATTAGAAGAGGGCGCACAAGTATGTCATATTCTAAAGAATACACATGAAAATACTTACTAGGGATTTAGATAGTTATGTTTCATGCACTTGTCCTCTCTTTGATTATATATATATATATATATCGAGAAAAAAGGGGAAATTGGTAGGTGTATAAACATGCATCCCCTTTCTATGCATGGATGTGGTATGCATATGTACAATAAGGTAACTAGTACACAGTGGCCGTATTGTGCATGTGCACTATGATATGCTATTCTATGGGATATTTAGTTTTAGATAGAAGTTATGTTCACTATGTTGTGCAAGGTGGATTAATTACCTTGGCTAATGTAAGATTAGGTGCTAGTGTAATGTCCAAGGTGTTGAGATATCGAGCTCCACTCGTGATACGCCAGGGTGACCGTTGTGTATTTATGTCACCAACTTGTCAGTTTTGCAAACACGGTTGGTACATCGCCCATGAATAATAACTACATGATAGCTATCCTTATCTACTCTAGTTTGTGGCTCAGTTAGTATGCCACCTTAGTTAGTTGAGTTTGGTTTGAGACCCATATATAGGGTTCTTCTATTTCTTTGTACTTGAGTTCTTTTGGCTTACACAACTAAGAAGAGGAAAACTGTTTTCAGCCTCCACCCTTGTGTGTATTCCCCCATTGTGCAAGCAAGAAAGCTTCAAGTGAGACTCCTTCCTTCTCTCCCACAATCTTGACATGGTATCGGAGCCTTGTTCGTGGTAAGGAGCTCAAGAAAGCAACCCAAGCTCGCGGTGTTCTGGTAAGAGGAGCAGTGTTGCTTTCATTTTCTGTTTTGGGAGCAGATCTCTGCAGGTAGCACAACCAGAAAGTGCAGGAGTGCATTGTCTTAGGTTGAGACGCCCTTCGCGGTGAAGTAAGAGGGCAGTATATGCTGCGGGCAAGGGCTTTAGCCCTTAGCGACCTTGTTTTTTTTATTTGAGGCCATTTCGGGGCCTGTTTTGGAGGCGGAAGTTTTCTGCACGCACTCAAGAAAAGGCCCAGTTTTATGCTGTGCAGCCACTGTTCTACAGGTCTGTGAAAAGTTAATGTAGAAATTGCATCGTATGCTTGTGCGCAGAGACATTGGGAGTTACAGAATCATCCCTGTTGCCCGTTGATGCAAAATCGTCACTAGGAAGTGACTGTGTGGTCAAATACCACTTTCCTCAGTTTTGCAGATTTGCCTTTGTGAGGCTGAAGCTGTGTTCTTTGCAGTGATAGAATTTTTTGCAGTGTTCTGTAATGGCGTTTGATTCTCTCTCACAGATTGTCACTAAAAAGCTTGACAAGAACAACTTCCAAGCATGGAAGTTTAGAATGACGAATTTCCTTATGGGAAAAGGATATTGGGAATTTGTTGCAGGAAATGAAGAAGAACCAGTTCTTCCTGATGTTCCCAATCAACAGCAAATGCAGGAATTTAAAGCATGGCATGAGAGAGCCAGGAAAGTTATGTACTGGCTCTCTATCAGCATTTCAGACTCTATGATTGTGCATATTCAAGATGCAAGTACGCCAAAGGAGGCATGGGATACTTTGTCAAAAATATATAGCACAAATACGCAAGCCAGGAAAATGCAGCTCAAGCAAGAGTTGCATAATGTGCAAAGAGAAAATATGAGCATCAATGACTACCACATGAAGGTGAAGAAGATTGCAGATGCACTTGCTTCCATTGGGTCGCCAGTGGAAGATGATGATTTAGTTTCTGTGACCTTGAATGGTCTAGGAAAGGATTATGCACAGTTTCGAACATCCATTTCCGTCCGTGAAAGATTTCCTGATTTTGAGGAGTTGATTGCTCTTCTAATTTCTGAGGAGCAGAGAAATGGTGGTGCATCTTCTTCAGGAGGAACTTCAAAAGAAGCTGTCTTCTACTCAAATGCTGGAAGAGGTAGAGGCAGAGGTAGAGGAGGTCGATATGGAGGCCATGGTAGAAATCAGAATATGCAGCAAACTCAAGAAAACTAGTCCTATGGAGGAGGACGTGGTAACTCTAGAGGCAAGGGGAGCCAAAGAGGTCGTGGTGGATGGCAAAGAGGCAAAAATGTAAACAGTAATGTTGAATGCTACTACTGTGGTAAAATGGGTCATATGGCTAAAGACTGCTATAAAAAGTAGAATGACATCATGAATGGAAAACTGCAACAAGGGAATTATGCATCTTCTAGTAGACAGGGTGATGACAGAAATGAGCACTTGTTTATGGTGCAGCACATGAACAATTCTGTGACAAGTGCAGAAGAAAGCAATGATGTATGGTATATTGACTCAGGTGCATCAAACCACATGACAGGTCATGCAGAATGGATGGAGGATGCAAGAAAAATGGAAAAACCAGGATTTGTGGAGACTGGTGATGATACTGCACATCCTATTGTGCAGATTGGAAAAATTCCTTTGTCTATGTAGGATGGGAAAAAGAAATACCTGTCTGATGTATTTCATGTCCCGAATATCACCAAGAATCTGGTTTCTGTTGGTCAAATGGTTGAGCAGGGCTTGCAGGTCAGATTTAATCCTCATGGATGCTTTGTTGAGGATATGAAAAATAAAGGTCGCTTGATAGCAAAAGGAAAGAAGAAGGGCAGAATGTTTACATTGGATGCAGACATGTCGGAATTGAGTGCAGCAATGTTTGCACATGGGACTGGTGTAGTTGCAGATATTGATATCTGGCATAAACACATTGGTCATGTTAATGTACAACGACTTAAATCAATGCAGGCCCAAAATATTGTTGCAGGATTGCCCAAATTCAAGGTTGCAGAAATGCATAAGGTATGTGAAGCCTGTCAATTTGGAAAACATGCAAGGAAACCATTTCCTAGACATGTTCAAGAGAGTGAGAAGCCATTGGAATTAATCCACTCTGATGTGTGGACTACTAAAGCTGCATCTCTTGGAGGCTGTCATTATTTTGTCACTTTTATTGATGACTATAGCAGAAAAGTTTGGGTGTATTTTATGAAAAAGAAAAGTGAAGTTTTTGGGCATTTCAAAACTCTTAAAGCTATGGTTGAAAAAGAAACAGGCCTGCAGATAAAATTCCTAAGGTCAGATGGAGGGGGAGAGTACCTCTCAAATGAGTTTGCAAGGTTCCTGCAGGAGCATGGCATAAAGCAGCAATATTCATGCAGTCATACCCCACAACAAAATGGAATTGCAGAAAGGAAAAACAGGCATATTGGAGAGGTTTCTCGTGCCATGCTCAATGAAAAAGACTTGCCAGATTTTTATTGGGCTGAAGCAGTTGCTACAGCAGTCTACATAATGAACAGGACTCCCACTGCAGCAATACATGGAATGACTCCAGAGGAGAGGTATATTGGTAGGAAACCAGATATTTCTCATTTGAAATTTTTTGGTTGCATTGCCTATGTAGATGTGCCAGATGAGTTGAGATCCAAGTTGGATCCAAAAGCTGAGAAGTGTATCTTTATTGGTTACTCTCTGCAGCAAAAAGGGTATAGATGCTATAACCCTTCTACTCGTAAGTTTACAGTGAGCAGAGATGTTGTTTTTGATGAGATGAGTAGCTGGTATAAACCAGTAAATGTGATTGATGATGTAGATGCACAAAATGGTAATGCTGCACAGAATTCACAGCAGCAGTCACAAAATATTAGTGGACCTGGAGCGTCCTCTAGCAGTGGTTCACATTCTTCGCCATGGACAGGCAGATTGAGATCAGGAGAATCTTCTCAAAGTAATGCAGATAGTGGTATGCAGGTATCACGAAAAGGAAAAGAGAAGGTTGATCAGCCCATGTTTGATGTGAATGCAGGTCACTCTTATGTGGATGGTGAATCCAATGGCTCAGAACAGAGCATTGATGATGAGTTGGGTATTCCTTCTATTGTTACACCTAGAGTAAGGAAGACCAGGGATGTTTTGAGAGCACCTGGGAGTGAACCTACTTTGCGCAGGTCTAGAGAGCTAGGTATCCTGTGGATAGGCTGAAATATGATGGATTTACAGCCATTCACTATGCATATATGGTCAAAGTGATACAGGAACCAGAACCCACTTCTTTTGAGCAAGCCATGGGAAAAGAAAAATGGGAGAAAGCCATGGATGAAGAAGGATGCCTTGGAAGCAAATGCTACATGGGAATTGGTACCTTTGCCTAAAGGTAAAAATGCAATTGGCTGTAAGTGGGTTTATAAGGTGAAGCACAATGCAGATGGTTCTGTGAACAGATACAAGGCAAGATTAGTAGTCAAGGGGTATGCACAAACATATGGCATTGACTATGAAGAAACATTTAGTCCGGTTGCAAGGATGGCAACCGTAAGAGCAGTCATTGCTATGGCTGCATCAAAAGGATGGTCTTTACATCAAATGGATGTAAAGAATGCCTTCTTGCATGGTGATTTGCAAGAAGAGGTCTATATGGAGCAGCCACCAGGTTATGTGCATGCTGTTCATCCTGAGTTTGTTTGCAGGTTGAAGAAAGCCTTGTATGGCTTGAAGCAAGCACCTAGAGCATGGTCTGACAAGATAGGACAGTATCTTGTCACTATTGGCTTTCAGATTTCCAAGGTAGATTTCTCACTTTATGTGAGAAAAACAGAGAAAGATATTATGCTACTTGTCATTTATATTGATGATTTGATTATGACAAGTGACAGTGATGAAGATATCCTTCATGTGAAAATGCTATTGAAGCAGAAGTTTGAGATGAAGGATTTGGGAGAGCTGCATTATTTCTTGGGCATTGAGGTGATTAGATCACCAAGTGGGATACAGCTCTTGTAGAGGCAGTATGGATTGGACATGCTGTCCAAATATGGGATGATAGGCTGTAAGCCTATTTCAGTTCCTTTGGAGCAGAATGTGAAGCTGAGCACAGATGCAGGTGAGCTTCTAGAAGACCCTACTATGTACAGACGCATAGTAGGAAGTTTGATTTATATGACTATTACCAGGCCATATTTGAGCTATGCTGTTGGATTGGTAAGTCAATCTATGCAGGCTCCAAGGAAACCACATTTGGATGCGGCTAGACGCATACTCAGGTATGTGAAGTCCACATTGCAGTATGGACTATTTTATGAGACTGGGGTTCAGATACAGTTGCATGGATACACTGATGCTGATTGGGCTGGTAGTATTTCTGATAGATGATCTACCAGTGGATATGTGTTCTCTTTTGGGAGTGCTGCAGTCACTTGGAGCAGCAAGAAACAGCCTACAGTTGCCTTGTCGAGCACAGAGGCTGAGTACAGGGGTGCAGCAATAGCTGCATGTGAGGTAGCTTGGTTGCATAAGCTACTTTATGATATGCATCAGTCTACAGATGGGCCAGTTGTCATTTATTGTGACAACATGAGTAGTATACACTTGGCAAATAACCCAGTCTATCATGCTAGAACAAAGCACATTGAGGTGCATTATCACTATGTGCGAGAGAGGGTTTTACTAGGTCTTATTGATCTAGTTTATGTCAGCACAGAGGATCAGGTAGCTGACATATTCACGAAGGCATTGGGCGCAGAGAAGCTGCGCAAGTTCAGAGACCTGCTTGGTGTGCAGGAATTGGGATTGAGCTCGAGGGGGAGTGTTGAGATATCGAGCTCCACTCCTGATACGCCAGGGTGACCGTTGTGTATTTATGTCACCGACTTGTCAGTTGCAGACGCGGTTGGTACACTGGCCATGAATAATAGCTACATGATAGCTATCCTTATCTACTCTAGTTCGTGGCTCAATTAGTATGCCACCTTAGTTAGTTGAGTTTGGTTTGAGACCCATATATATGGTTCTTCTATTTCTTTGTACTTGAGTTCTTTTGGCTTACACAACTAAGAAGAGGAAAACTGTTTTCAGCCTCCACCCTTGTGTGTATTCCCCCATTGTGCAAGCAAGAAAGCTTCAAGTGAGACTTCTTCCTTCTCTCCCACAATCTTGACATAAGGTTGATATGCAAGTAAGCTAATATGCTAGTGAGCTATAATGTGGCTATAGTGCACTAGGTGTTCATTAGGGTGGAAGTAGGAAAGTGTACTAGTGATTACTTGTGAGTGATATAATAGTGTACATGTACACTCTACACTAGTGTGCGCTAAGTGCACAATCTAGTGCGCTAAGGTGAAAGATTAAGTGTAACACAATAGTAGGCTTATGTGTTATGTTACATGTGAGATGGTGCAATGTTCTACATGTAATGCACTAGTACATGTGGGTTTGCAAAGTTGTGCACTAAATGTAGTATGCTATGGTGGGTTTAGTGCATAAGGTATGTACACTAGAATGGGATCCTTGCATGATAAGCTCTAAGTGCAAGGTTCTAGTTTTTGTGGATCTACAATAAATGATAGGATGTTACACAGGGCATTAAAAACGGACATTGTTTATTCTTCCTCCTACTCATCAACCCCTCCTTGTGAATAGGTTAACTGAAGAATGAGAGAAAGAAAAAAGAGACACAATGAGTGCAAGAGTGTACATCCCTCTACTACATAAATGGGGATATGTGCATGGATATGTATATGTACATGCATGTGTGCTAAGATAGGGTTGTGCGTGGTTTGATAAAATTGCAAGTAGAGGGAGACTAAGATGAAACAAGCATAGATTTTTTTGGAGCTCAATGTCAACTTCTCCTCCATTATTCTCCAACCATATCTCCAACAGTCCACACACTAAAATGGTATCTTCAAAAAGTAGATACCCCAAACTTAAGGACACTTTACATACAACAATATGATAAGGCTTAGACTATGCCTTAGACTTTGGCTTATTTCTCAACACTCCCCCTCAAGCTCAGAATGAGCTTGCAAAGGTAATAATCCAAGTGCACTCCTGAAGTATTCAAACTTATCTTTACCTAATGCTTTGGTAAAAATATCAGCAACTTGGTCATTGGTCTTCACATGGACCAAGTCAATCTCTCCATCAATGACTTTTTCTCTAATGAAATGACAGTGCACTTCTATGTGTTCTGTCCTTGCATGGTAGACTGGGTTCTTTGCCAACATAATGCTACTAACATTGTCACAATACATAATGATTCCACCATCAATCTCTATCCCCATGTCATATAGGATCAATCTCAGCCATGTCTGCTCACATGCTGCCAATGCAATGCCTCTATATTCTGCTTCAGTGCTTGATAGAGCAACTGTAGGTTGCTTCTTACTGCTCCAACTTACCATGGCTGATCCAAATGAGAATGCATAGCCACTATTAGATCTTCTATCCATAGAGCTACCTGCCCAGTCTGCATCTGAGTATCCAAACAATGTAGGCTTGATTCCTTTTTCATAAAACAGCCCAAATCCAGCTGTCTTCTTCACATATCTAAGAACTCTTCTTACTACATCCAAATGTGATTTGCATAAACTAACTTATCAATCCAACAGCGTAACTCAAGTCTGGTCTTGTAATGGTCAAGTAGATAAGACTACCAACCATCTTTCTGAACATAGTAACATCCTCAACATAAGATCCATCATCCATCAACTTAGCATTTTGATCCAATGGTGTATCAACCGGTTTGCATCCTGTCATGCCATATTTTTCCAACATCTCCAATGCATATTGCCTTTGTATCAGCCATATACCATGAGATGTGTCAATAACCTCAATACCCAAGAAGTATCTCAACAAACCAAGATCCTTTATATCAAACTCTTTATGTAACCCATGCTTGACTTCAGTAATCTCCTTCTCAAGTGTACCTATAATAATGAGATCATCAACATAGATGACCACAACAACCATACCATCTTCTGTATGCCTCACATAAAGTGAATAATCAGCTTTGCTCTGCTGAAATCCCATACTGCATAAGAATTTGCTGATTCTATCACACCATGCTCTTGGTGCTTGCTTCAGTCCATATAAAGCCTTCTTCAACCTGCATACATAATGTGGGTATTTTGGATCCACATAGCCCTCTGGTTGATCCATGCACACTTCCTCTTCTAAGTTGCCATTCAAAAATGCATTTTTCACATCCATTTGATAAAGCCTCCAACCATAGATAGAAGCCAAAGCAATTACCGATCTCACTGTCGTCATTTTAGCTACTGGACTGAATGTTTCTTCATAGTCCAAACCATAAGTTTGTGCATATCCTTTTGCAACTAGCCTTGCTTTATACCTTTCAAGAGAACCATCCGACTTACATTTGACCTTGTAAACCCATTTACATCCAATGGACTTCTTGCCATAAGGTAGTTTCACCAAATCCCAAGTCTTGTTTTTCCTTAGTGCATTCATCTCTTCATCCATTGCTTGTCTCCACTCTTTGCTCTCTACTGCTTCTTCAAAGCAAGTAGGTTCCACATGTTGTACATAAGAAACCATGTATGCATAATGCATCTTCATTATAAGTCAATCTATCAATTGGATACCTTACCCTTTCTGACCTTCTCAATTGAGGTGCACTACCGTGTGTCTCATCTGATCTAGTATGTGGCGGCACATACTTTCCTGTACTTCTAGTGCTAGGTGTTTTAACATGCGGAATGCCATACTCGTCATCTATAGATTCATCTTCTAAACTTTCAGTCATTGGTCTCTTACCTTTTGCAACTTTTGCACTCCTTTGTGCATTTCTCAATCTACCACTCCATGGACTGTAGTTGCCTCTGCTTTCCACATTCTCTTGAGGTCCTGAAGCATCTTCCACATGCTGATTTTCAGCCTTGCTGTTTGCTGAAATTTTCCTTCCATAGCCATTATCATCATTGCTTTCATATGAATCAACATCCACTGTAATTTTGGGCTTGTACCATGATTCATATTCACTGAATTTGACATCCTTGCTTATGTATACTTCCTTACTCACTGGATCATAGCATTTGTATCCCTTCTTCTCATCAGGATATCCAAGGAAAATGCATTTTACAGCCTTAGGTTCCATCTTCTTTCTCAAATCATCCGGAACATGAACATAACAGACACATCCAAAGACTCTAAAGTATGCAACAGTGGGTTTCATGCCATATATTCTCTCATATGGTGACATATTATGAATCAAGGCTATAGGTGTTCTATTCATAATGTGAACTGCAGTATGCACTGCTTCTGCCCAATATGACAATGGCATGTTCATTTGATTCATCATTGCCCTTGCAACCTCTGCAATAATCCCATTCTTCCTTTCAGCCACACTATTTTGCTGAGGTGTATACCTGCATGTCAATTGCCATTTGATACCATGATCTCTCAAGAAGTCACAAAACTCATATGACATGTACTCTCCACCATTATCTGACCTCAAACATTTTATGTAGCATCCAAACTGCTTTTTAGCCATAGATTTAAATTCCAAGAACTTTTCAAATGCTTCACTTTTATGCTGCATAAAGTACACCCAAGTCATCTTGCTGAAATCATCAATGAAAGTGATATAGAATCTACATTTTTCGCTCATGGAAACATTCTGACATGGGCCCCAAATATTTGAGTGTATTATTTCCAAAGGATAGTTGCTTATTCTCCCCCTCTTTGGAAATGACAATCTGGACTATTTGCCAAATTGACAAGCCTCACATACATGATCAAAATTCACATATCCTAAATGTGGTAGACCACAGACTATCTATTTTGATTGCATTTGCTTCAATCTTTGCAAATTAACATGACCAATCCGTCTATGCCATAATTCCACATCCTTATCTTGCCCATGTCCTCTCTCAACATACATAGAGTTTTGAATCACTAGAGTACCTGCATCCAAAGCAAACAATCTCCCTTTCTTTCTACCATGAGCAATCACCCTGCCAGTTCTCCCATTATGGAACTCTTCAATGAAACATCCAACCTCATTGAATCTCACGTGCAATCCTTGATCTGTCATTTGACCAACCGATGCGAGGTTCTTAGTTATTGTGGGCACATAAAGTACATCACCAAGCTTGTTCTCAATCCCATCTTTAGTAACAAGTAGCACACTACCAATATGAGTAATTTTGTGTAAAGTATCATCACCAGTGGCAACATATTCATCATTCTGCACTTGCTCCTTGCTATCAAACCACTCAGCATGATGAGTCATGTGGTTTGTAGCTCCTGAATCCAAAAACCAGTCATTCTCACGAGGAGGACGAGTCATGCTCCCAAGCACATGCTCCATAGCAAATAAATGACCTCTAGGTGATCCACCTCTAGGTCCATAACCTGTACCACCGTAAGTGCCTGCATAGTGGCCATATTGGGTCCTTCCACGACCCCTAGACATGGCATTCTATTTTTGATAACAATCCCTCTCAAAGTGACCAAACTTCCCACAATAATGACAAGTGTCATCTCTTTGTGAAGAAGGACTAGACCGTCCTCTACCTCTAGGGAAAGATCTCCCCCTGCCTCTATGCATGAAGTCACTACCACCAAAGTTGCCTCTTCCACGAGCAAAACCATAATTACTACGACCAAGTGAAGAGCCTCTAGCTCTAGATGAACTGCCACGACCTCTCTGGTGATAGAAAACACTATCTCCACCTGCATTTTTGCCACTGCTAGATGCATTCAATCCCAAATTGATTTCTTCTGTAAGGAGCAATCCAATAAGCTCCTCAAAGTCAGGCATAGAGCCTCCCCTAATGGAAATAGAGGTATCCAAAGATTTAAAAGCTGGTCCAAGCCCATTTAGTGTCACTGACACTAAATCATCATCATCAACAGGTGCATTAATGGATGCAAGGTCTTCTGAAATTTGCTTGATTTCTGCCACATAGTCACTAATACTGTGATTGCCTCTCCATGAACCATGTAATCTCTACTTAAGTTGTATCTTACGAGCCTCTGTACATGTTTCATACATTTTTTCTATGATTTCCCATGCCTCCTTACAAGTACTTGCCTTTTTGATATGAGGAATCAATGTTTCTAAAATACATATGGAGATCCAATGCAAAACCTTCCTGTTCTTCCTAGTCCAATCCTTGTACGCTTTCTTTTGCTCTTCAGTTGGATGTTCGGGAACTTCTGGACATTCATCATCACCCATTATGAGATCCCATAGACCTCTACCCATAAAAAAATTCTCCATCCTGTAGGACCAAACACTATAGTTGTCTTTGGTCAATTTGTCCCCCATGATCTGAGTGATCTGTGCTATGTCAGACATTATGACTACTACAAATTCAGAAGAAAACAACAATACAATCTGTTCAGAAATGGTATTCAGCAATATGACTGTCATACATGTGTCCAAAAACTATCATATACATCCATCCATGATGCCAACATGTCATACATTCAGTTTCCAGCAAGAACCATCCAAATCGGATTCCACATGATGTCTGTATGACCCAAAATGCATTAAAACATGGGTATAAAGTTGACCACTTTTCTTGCAATTTTTAAATTTCTTTTGGCTCAAGTCTACCAAGTAAGGTATTTGGTTTTTCTTGTAGATTGTGGCATAGTCTGGAGTCCTGGATTGTATCTATGGCACTTGAAGCACACTATCCCTGCACTTGGCACTTCTACAATGGAACACTTCATCCATAATATTCTGCCAACAGCAAGATGTGGACATAGCCTTGCATTTCTTTTCATCAAGACAGCAGCTGGCTTCTTGGTTTTACTATAACCAGTTACAAGATGTCACTCTCTCCTGCTGTGATGAGCACAGAGCAACAAAAACTCTATATTTTCTTAAAAAGGTAATGATTACTGATTATCCCATTAGCTTCTTTAGGCTGTACTCGCAACAAACAGAAACTGGCAAAATACAGGGTTGATCTCCAAAACTGATCATTGCATCATAGGCAAAGATCCTCCTATAGCTAAAATCTGTTGCTCCAGCTGTAACAAAGTTTCTAGCTTGTTCTTGACCACATAAAACTCTTGCTTTATCTGTTACAAAGCTTATAGGCACTCTTGCTTGGTTTGAGATGTTAGAATGAGGATGATGATGACGACGATGACTGTACTGGCTGTAAGAAGAAGGAGGCACTCTCTTTCCTCGTCGTTTGAATCGGTGGCCTAAGAAGCTCTCGCAACAGCAGCAGCTCCTCGCTAGGCTATGGCGGTGGCGTGCCTGGCTTGGGCCCTGCTGTCCTTCCTTCTCCCAGTTGCTCATGCCTTCTACCTCCCGGGAGTCGCCCCGTAGGACTTCAGCAAGGGGGAGTGTTGCTGACCTCGCCTCCGAGCTCGAGCAGCAGAAGCTCCAGGATGACAATGATGACGATGCCCCTGAACTAGATGGGGAAGATGGCGGCCTTGCCAACGGGAAAGGGAAACAGAGTTTCCGTGAGAAGAAAAACAGAAAAGCAATGCAAAAGCTTGGCATGAAACCTGTGTATTGTGTTCGGAGAAGCAAAAAATTGAGGACCTCAGCACTCAATCACAGGCACAGGCTGCTGAATAGTTTAAAGCCCCTGATCTGTCACATGAAATCACGAAATCATCTGTAGCTAAGCTTGAAGATGATGTAGAGGTGGATGAGACCGGTGTTGAGCCTAAGGATATCAAGTTAGTTATGACACATGCTAGAGTATCACGATCTAAAGCAGTGTCTGCTTTGATACCAAATGATAAAACTGCAAGTAGAGGGAGACTAAGATGAAACAAGCACGGATTTTTTTTGGAGCTCAATGTCAACTTGTCCTCCATTATTCTCCAACCATATCTCCAAGATTCCACACACTAAAATGGTATCTTCAAAAAGTAGATACCCCAAACTTAAGGACACTTTACATACAATAATATGATAAGGCTTAGACTATGCCTTAGACTTTGGCTTATTTCTCAACATGGTTGGTACACAATGCACCAAGATGCACGGTGCAATGTAGTGCATTGTGTACATAAGCATGTGTGCTTGCACTATGCATGGCTGTAGTGCACTGCACTACTATTGGACACTACGAGATACCACCTTTTTTTCTCCTTCTATTTGTCTCCCCCTTGCAAAGATGGAGGTAGGTGTCATGTGAAAGGTGTCATGTGAAAGAGAGAGGGAGGAAAGAGGAACCCAATGAGTGCTCAAGTGCATAGTGTTCTAAGGTTATACTAGTGTAGGGTGGTGTTCTACGGTTATACCAATGCATGGTGGTATGCAATGGGTGGTGTATATTGTGCACATATGTATATGCATTGTGCATTGTATATTGTGCACATGTAGGTGTGCATTGTGCACTAAGGGGTGATCATAGATAGCCAAAAGTTAAATGCACCTTAATCAACCGAAGAATATTAGGTATTAATTATAGTCAGACAAATGGATATGACCAAATGTGAATTAGCATCCAACCCTCCGCCCATTAAGATCAAGGCCTCTCCTCTTTTCTCTCCATTCAATGCAGCAGTTTCCACACTTCAATGCTAACATACAATCAAATTTCAATGCTTGGAGGATAGGCATCCATAAATTTGTACCTTACTAGGTATGGTGGAGGCTAATTCTTTTGGCCTTAATTTTTCTAGTGGCTCCTCCTCTTATCAATGATTTGCCCTCTTTCTCAATGGCTTCCTCTATATGGTGGAGAGCGGCCCTTGTTTGTAATAGCTCTTGTATGTTTGTGGTGTAAGGAAAGTTGTTGGTGGTGCAAGGGAGATAGTGTGAGGGAAAAAATGGTGGAAAAGGAGAAGGATTGGGTGATTTAAAGAAGATGGGGGGTGATTAGATTGGTGGTAGTGGTTGTGAGGGTGGAGGTGGAGGTGGAAAACAAGTGGCGGAGGAGATTAAAGGGAGGTATGCTGGTGGTTTTCTATTCTCAGTGACTCTTCAAAATCTAGAGTAATCCACAAGTCTAAAACAAGACTCATACATGCAACAATACACACATGATTATGGCAAATGGGCACTAAACTATTCCTAACCCAATTTTCAGCCCATAGCATAGCAGAGCAAGAGATGGTTATAATGATGATCATGATGTTGATGATGAGAACAACAATCACAATGAAGATGATGATGGTTGTGCTAAGGATGATGATGCTACAAGCTACAATGGGGAAGATTTGACTATCTTGATGTAGTAATAAGGTGGCTCTAGCTGTAGATAAGGAAGAAAATGTTGAAGATGATCATTATACTAGTAACCATGATGAGAATTCTATAGGAAAATTGGACACATATATTGTTGCTACTGTCCATTGAATTGATGCTAATCTCAATGCCGATTAATCCATTCACCCTACACTTAGTCTAATACAGACTACCCTTAGGACATTGTGCAGATGCACCATCCTAGTGTGTACTACATAGTGCAATAGTGCACAACCCATAGTGCATTATGCATGGTGCACACTACATAGGACATGATGCACATGTGCACATAAGTGCACATACATCTCATACCTAAACTACCTAGTACATACCCCTACTCTCACCTCACTATACCCTAGTGCACTACATTATACACTAATACATCCCCTTAGTGCACAATGAACAGTGCATGGTGCACACATGCATACAATGCACAATGTAAATGTATAGTATGTCAAGAATCACATGGTGGGGGGACTTTCTTGAGCTACTATATTAAACATATGCCATATACACAAGAGGAAGCTCACTCAAGAACACAAGAAGAGAAATGGAGGAAAAAATGTTTTCTTACTAGTTTGTTCTTCTTCTTTTACTCATAATACCATGTATACAAAGTATAGATAAGATACAACATAAAGGAAAGTGGCCTACTAAGTCAAATATGTATAACTAACTATATTAATCATCTAGCACTATAACTATACCAGCTGTAGGTAGGCATAAAAACTAAATATAATAAGTGATAAGTCAGTGGCCATGTGAGGATCATAATGACCATTGGCATGCTAAGTATAGATGTGCAGACCCATCTAGCTAGGCGGTCCATTATCAATATCTTCATGTGTTGATCTTGCTACTCAACACTCCCCTCAAGCTCAACTATATCTTTATAACTCCAAGTAAGCTTCAAAATTATTGAAGCTTCTCTACACCCACTGCATTTGTGAAAATGTCAGCTATTTGATTTTGTGTGCTGACGTTGTCGTGACGCTACGCATCCATCACTGCAAACTTGAGGGCGGAGTTTTTCATCATGAATTTGAACTCATTAGTCAGCGGCATTAGGAACTTGTTTTTTGTTGTAAGCGTCTTTTTGTTAGTCGTTTAGTTTAAACTGTCAATTTGAAAATTTGATTGCTTGGGTTCCATCCTAAACTTTTTGTATTCGCTTGCGGTCAAGGGGAACATGTAGATGGAGATCTATGGTTTGTCATGTGATTTATGCATATGTGCACTAGCTAAAATGGAATGAAGGGGGGGGGGGGGGGATAGAAGATGAAACTCAGAAGAGGAAGATGAAGACAACCCCTTGGGCACATTGCAATAATCACCTTCCTCTTCATGTCGAGTTCTGATCCATCCTCGTCAACATCATAAAGAACAAACACATTAATCACATACTATACAAAGTCACATCCACGAGTATGGTCAAGGAATAGTTTGCGATTATCAAATTGGGTGACTATTTTATTTGCATGATGTTTTATGGTCGAGGAATAGTTTGCGATTATCAAATTGGGTGACTATTTTATTTGCATGATGTTTGATTTGAAAGGGTCAACTAGAAGAGCAATACTAGCTAAAACTTACACGAGTGCATCCTCAATAGTAGCACAATAAATGAGGAGAAGGTGATGGGACCAATGATGCACTAACTCTTCACGAAGCAAAAATTGGACTTGCAATGGGCATTGCCGGCATGGAGGGAGCAAGATCGAGTGCATATGTAATAATATTGGATGACAAATTCACAACTAAAAGAAATGTTTCAAAATGTCATCGCAAAGCTTTAGTAAGCAAAGCTAAAGTTAGCTGTGCTTTTTGGGAGAGACTGGTATTTTTGTGATGAGGAGGAAAGAAGCTAGGGAGGACAAAAGATTAAAAAGGCCTTATGCTACTATTGACAGGGAGAGAGGACGAAGACAATGGTGAGGATTGGTATGGTCTGCAAGTTATCAGGCATCAGCATTCCAAAACCAAAGCATCTGCATTATCTCACAACTTTGTAATACTAGCTCTAGATTGCTGTAATCTCTTGATACGATGCCATCTATGCTCACTTCTCTGAATGGCAAAAGAAACCAATGATCCTATGTTTCTTGCACCAATCTGTTCACAAGGCCGTAGGGCAATCTAAAGAAACTAGGCCACATGAGATCATCTGCTGCTGCAATAATAGCCCCTACTAGCAACAGAGTCAGAAGAGGATTAAAATGTACCTCCATGCTTGAACATGCAAACCTGAACATGATGAAGGTGTTAGAGGATAATCGACGTGGTTTGGAACATTGTAAATAGCCAAAAAATTGTTATGGGGACAGTTGCCTATGTAAGAGGTGACGGACTTCATGATCACGGCTTCATGATGATGAGGTTAAGACACTCTTGGATTCATGATTTTTGCATTGGTGCACGTGCTCACAACGAGAGGCAAGGCACTATTCTATGTTTTTATGTGACTGATGATGCACTTCATGAAAGACCAGCTAGCCTACTTCATAGCCCATGATGAAATTGTGTATCGGCTATGGTCAATAGTTTGTCCATTGGTAATATAGCACATATGTTTAACTTGGAGTTCCTCCCATGCAATGTTGAGAAGGATAGTTTTAGCAGGCAAGGAGCATTGGACTAGTTGAATATGCTTGCATACAACAGACCTAGGAAGATTGATGAAGAGGATAGTGCCGCCTGTTTCTTTCTAGATGTGTTGAAGTGGGGAAGAAGATCGGCCCCGGAAGAAGAAAAGAAGTAGATCAGAAAGACAAAGAAGGTGATCAAGAAAATCAATACAATTTTATAGGCTCCATGGACAAGAGCTTATCGCACTCCAATCTGTGAAGCAAAATGTGGAGGCTTTAAAGATACGTTTGCTGAAGATTTATTGGCACTTGTTCTAAGGGTTGATATTGAAAGGACAGGTACAAATCTAGCAGATTTTGGTGATATTGTTGTTGGCAGTGTTCTCCCTCCAAACTCACATCAGCGCTAACGAGTGCTGCATGGCTAATTTTAATGCGGGTTTCCAAGAAATTGTTTCTATTGGAATTGTAAATAGCAATGTTCTTTAGGTTTTCTTCAAGTGCTGAAAGAATTGATGTAAATTCCTACAACCCAAAAGAGTTCAGTAAGAGGAACTCATCTAATAGGAGTATATACTTGGGAAAAGGCCCACAAAGACAACTAAGTCAACTAAGACAAATCATGGGAGCTACCGATTGTTGCCAATAATAGCATCGCTATTGAGACTAGCATCAATATGAAGATGAAGCCTATCATGACAACATTTTTGGATACCTATGACACAAAAGAAAAGCATGGCACCCATGTTTCAAGAGAGATTTGAAAAACTTCTTGATTTTGCCATATGATTATGATATGCCAATGTCATGTAATTGGCCTCTTGCGATGAAAGACTTCGATGAGGGAAGGAGAACAAAGAAGATATGATAGTATTCCTCGCAAGAGTTGTCAAGATTGTGGGAGAGAAGGAAGGAGTCTCACTTGTAGCTTTCTTGCTTGAACAATGGGGGAATACACACACAGGTGGAGGCTGAAAATAGTTTTCCTCTTCTTAGTTGTGTAAGCCAAAAGAACTCTCGTACAAGGATATAGAAGAACCCTATATATGGGTCTCAAACCAAACTCAACTAACTAAGGTGGCATACTAACTGAGCCACGAACTAGAGTAGATAAGGATAGCTATCATGTAGCTATTATTCATGGGCGGTGTACCAACCGCATCTGCAACTGACAAGTCGGTAACATAAATGCACAACGGTCACCCTGGCATATCATGATTGGAGCTCGATATCTCAACACTCCCCCTCGAGCTCAATACCAATTCCTACACACCAAGCAGGTCTCTGAACTTGCGGAGCTTCTCTGCGCCCAATGCCTTCGTAAATATGTCAGCTACCTGATCCTCTATGCTAACATAAACTAGATCAATAAGACCTAGTAAAACCCTCTCCCGCACATAGTGATAATGCACCTCAATGTGCTTTGTTCTAGCATGATAGACTGGGTTATTTTCCATGTATATACTACTCATGTTGTCACAATAAATGACAACTGGCCCATCTGTAGGCTGATGCATATCATAAAGTAGCTTATGCAACCAAGCTACCTCACATGCAGCCATTGCTGCACCCTTGTACTCAGCCTCTGTGCTGGACAAGGCAACTGTAGGCTGTTTCTTGTTGCTCCAAGTGACTGCAACACTCCCAAAAGAGAACACATATCCACTGGTAGATCGTCTATCAGAAATGCTACCAGCCCAATCAGCATCAGTGTATCCATGCAACTGTATCTGAACCCCAGTCTCATAAAATAGTCCATACTGCAATGTGGACTTCACATACCTGAGTATGCGTCTAGCCGCATCCAAATGCGGTTTCCTTGGAGCCTGCATAAACTGACTTACCAATCCAACAGCATAGCTCAAATCTGGCCTGGTAATAGTTATATAAATCAAGCTTCCTACTATGCGTCTGTACATAGTAGGGTCTTCCAGAAGCTCACCTACATCTGCGCTCAGCTTCACATTCTGCTCCAAAGGAACTGAAATAGGCTTACAGCCTATCATCCCATATTTGGACAGCATGTCCAATCCATACTACCTCTGCAAGAGTTGTATCCCACTTGGTGATCTAATCACCTCAATGCCCAAGAAATAATGCAGCTCTCCCAAATCCTTCATCTCAAACTTCTTCTTCAATAGCATTTTCACATGAAGGATATCTTCATCACTGTCACCTGTCATAATCAAATCATCAACATAAATGACAAGTAGCATAATACATTTCTCTGTTTTTCTCACATAAAGTGAGAAATCTGCCTTGGAAATCTGAAAGCTAATAGTGACAAGATATTGTCCTATCTTGTCAGACCATGCTCTAGGTGCTTGCTTCAAGCCATACAAGGCTTTCTTCAACCTGCAAACAAACTCAGGATGAACAACATGCACATAACCTGGTGGCTGCTCCATATAGACCTCTTCTTGCAAATCACCATGCAAGAAGGCATTCTTTACATCCATCTGATGTAAAGACCATCCCTTTGATGCAGCCATAGCAATGACTGCTCTTACGGTTGCCATCCTTGCAACCGGACTGAATGTTTCTTCATAGTCAATGCCATATGTTTGTGCATACCCCTTGACTACTAATCTTGCCTTGTATCTGTTCACAGAACCATCTGCATTGTGCTTCACCTTATAAACCCACTTACATCCAATTGCATTTTTACCTTTAGGCAAAGGTACCAATTCCCATGTAGCATTTGCTTCCAAGGCATCCATTTCTTCATCCATGGCTTTCTCTCATTTTTCTTTTCCCATGGCTTGCTCAAAAGAAGTGGGTTCTGGTTCCTGTATCACTTTGACCATATATGCATAGTGAATGGCTGTAAATCCATCATATTTCAGCCTATCCACAGGATACCTAGCTCTCGTAGACCTGGGCAAAATAGGTTCACTCCCAGGTGCTCTCAAAACATCCCTGGTCTTCCTTACTCCAGGTGTAACAATAGAAGGAATACCCAACTCATCATCAATGCTCTGTTCTGAGCCACTGGATTCACCATCCACATAAGAGTGACCTACATTCACATCAAACATGGACTGATCAACCTTCTCTTTTCCTTTTTGTGATACCTGCATACCACTATCTGCATTGCTTTGAGAAGATTCTCCTGATCTCAATCTGCCTGTCCATGGCAAAGAATGTGAACCACTGCTAGAGGACGCTCTAGGTCCACTAATATTTTGTGACTGCTGCTGTGAATTCTGTGCAGCATTACATTTTGTGCATCTACATCATCAATCAAATTTACTGGTTTATACCAGCTACTCATCTCATCAAAAACAACATCTCTGCTCACTGTAAACTTACGAGTAGAAGGGTTATAGCATCTATACCCTTTTTGCTGCAGAGAGTAACCAATAAAGATGCACTTCTCAGCTTTTGGATCCAACTTGGATCTCAACTCATCTGGCACATGTACATAGTTAATGCAACCAAAAATTTTCAAATGAGAAATATCTGGTTTCCTACCAGTATACCTCTCCTTTGGAGTCATCCCATGTATTGCTGCAGTGGGAGTCCTGTTTATTATGTAGATTGATGTAGCAACTGCCTCAGCCCAATAAAAATCTGGCAGGTCTTTTTCATTGAGCATGGCATGAGATACCTCTCCAATATGCCTGTTTTTTCTTTCTGCAATTCCATTTTGTTGTGGGGTATGACTACATGAATATTGTTGCTTTATGCCATGCTCCTGCAAGAATCTTGCAAACTCATTTGAGAGGTACTCTCCCCCTTCATCTGACCTTAGGCATTTTATTTGTAGGCCTGTTTCTTTTTCAACCATAGCTTTAAGAGTTTTGAAATGCCCAAAAACTTCACTTTTCTTTTTCATAAAATACACCCAAACTTTTCTGCTATAGTCATCAATAAAAGTGACAAAATAATGACAGCCTCCAAGAGATGCAACTTTAGTAGTCCACACATTAGAGTGGATTAATTCCAATGGCTTCTCACTCTCTTGAACATGTCTAGGAAATGGTTTCCTTGCCCGTTTTCCAAATTGGCAGGCTTCACATACCTTATGCATTTCTGCAACCTTGAATTTAGGCAATCCTGCAACAATATTTTGGGCTTGCATTGATTTAAGTCGCTGTACATTAACATGACCAATGCGTTTATACCAGATATCAATATCTGCAACTACACCGGTCCCATGTGCAAACATTGCTGCACTCAATTCAGACATGTCTGTATCCAACGTAAACATTCTGCCCTTCTTCTTTCCTTTTGCTATCAAGCGACCTTTATTTTTCATATCCTCAACAAAGCATCCATGAGGATTAAATTTGACCTGCAAGCCCTGCTCAACCATTTGACCAATAGAAACCAGATTCTTGGTGATATTCAGGACATGAAATACATCGGACATGTATTTCTTTTTCCCATCCTGCATAGACAAAGGAATTTTTCCAATCTGCACAATAGGATGTGCAGTATCATCACCAGTCTCCACAAATCCTGGTTTTTCCATTTTCCTTGCATCCTCCATCCATTCTGCATGACCTGTCATGTGGTTTGATGCACCTGAGTCAACATACCATACATCATTTCTTTCTTTTGCACTTGTCACAGAATTGTTCATGTGCTGCACCATAAACAAATGCTCATTTCTGTCATCACCCTGTCTACTAGAAGATGCATAATTCCCTTGTTGCAGTTTTCCATTCATGATGTCATTCTGCTTTTTATAGCAGTCTTTAGCCATATGACCCATTTTACCACAGTAGTAGCATTCAATATTACTATTTGCATTTTGGCCTCTTTGCCATCCACCACGACCTCTTTGGCTCCCCCTCCCTCTAGAGTTACCACGTCCTCCTCCATAGGACTGGTTTTCTTGAGTTTGCTGCATATTCTGATTTCTACCACGGCCTCCAAATCGGCCTCCTCTACCTCTGCCTCTACCTCTTCCAGCATTTGAGTAGAAGACAGCTTCTTTTGAAGTTCCTCCTGAACAAGATGCACCACCATTTCTCTGCTCCTCAGAAATTTGAAGAGCAATCAACTCCTCAAAATCAGGAAATCTTTCACGGACGGAAATGGATGTTCGAAACTGTGCATAATCCTTTCCTAGACCATTCAAGGTCACTGAGACTAAATCATCATCTTCCACTGGCAACCCAATGGAAGCAAGTGCATCTGCAATCTTCTTCACCTTCATGTGGTAGTCATTGATGCTCATACTTTCTCTTTGCATATTGTGCAACTCTTGCTTGAGCTGCATTTTCCTGGCTTGCGTATTTGTGCTATACATTTTTGACAAAGTATCCTATGCCTCCTTTGGCGTACTTGCATCTTGAATATGCACAATCATAGAGTCTGCAATGTTGATAGATAGCCAGTACATAACTTTCCTGGCTCTCTCATGCCATGCTTTAAATGCCTGCATTTGCTGTTGATTGGGAACATCAGGAAGAACTGGTTCTTCTTCATTTCCTGCAACAAATTTCCAATATCCTTTTCCCATAAGGAAATTCGTCATTCTAAACTTCCATGCTTGGAAGTTGTTCTTGTCAAGCTTTTCAGTGACAATCTGTGAGAGAGAATTAGACGCCATTACAAAATACTGCAAAAAATTCTATCACTGCAAAGAACACAGCTTCAACCTCACAAAGGCAAATCTGCAAAACTGATAAAAGTGGTATTTGACCACACAGTCACTTCCTAGTGACGATTTTGCATCAACAGGCAACAATGATGATTCTGTAACTCCCAATGTCTGTGCGCACAAGCATACGATGCAATTTCTACAGTAACCTTTCACTGACCTGTAGAACAGTGGCTACACAGCATAAAACTGGGCCTTTTCCTGAGTGCGTGCAGAAAACTTTCGCCTCCAAAACAGGCCCCGAAATGGCCTCAAATAAAAAAAATAGGGTCGCCAAGGGCCTTGCAATTTCCGGCTGTGCTACCTGCAAAGATTTGCTCCCAAAACAGAAAATGAAAGCAACACTGCTCCTCTTACCAGAACACCGCGAGCTTGGCTTGCTTTCTTGAGCTCCTTACCACGAACAAGGCTATGATACCATGTCAAGATTGTGGGAGAGAAGGAAGGAGTCTCACTTGTAGCTTTCTTGCTTGCACAACGGGGGAATACACACACAGGTGGAGGCTGAAAACAGTTTTCCTCTTCTTAGTTATGTAAGCCAAAAGAACTCTCGTACAAGGAAATAGAAGAACCCTATATATGGGTCTCAAACCAAACTCAACTAACTAAGGTGGCATACTAACTGAGCCACGAACTAGAGTAGATAAGGATAGCTATCATGTAGCTATTATTCATGGGCGGTGTACCAACCGCATCTGCAACTGACAAGTCGGTGACATAAATGCACAACAGTCACCCTGACATATCACGAGTGGAGCTCGATATCTCAACATAGTTAGATGAATGGTACCCTTTCATCTCAAGCTCTTCTAATGTCTTTTGAACATATCATTTAACTCCACTTTCCCTTCCCTTGACCGTGAGTCTTTTGCAAATATATCTTGACCATACCTTCAATTGATTTGCTTTCATATATGCCTTGTTCTAGCTTCTTCTTCCTTGCTTGAGTTGAGTACTTTTCATAATCCTTTGCTCCCATCTCGCATAGCATCCCTGCACAACGAGCGACTTTTGTGAACTCCCGTGCATATTCCGTGTGACATTTGCTGAACCCGACATGAAAGTATCGCTTCTGATCATCAAGATGGGAGACCCTTTGAATAATCCACCTTCATCATCGACTGTTCCTTCCTTTTTGACAAATGAGATGAAGGCTTCATTACAAACTCTTTCTTCAACCATTATGATGCAAAATCAGCATATGCAATTATCTATGCAACAGCAACAACAATTGCATCAACAATAGTTGGATGACTCTAACTGGGATGCTTTCAAGAAAGTGTTGAAAACTAGAGTTGTAGCAATGGAATGTGTGCACAAGAGGGAGAAGAGAGCAAGAACAAAATCTTGCTTACTAAGTTGCTTAGAGTATAACTTGGGTACACTCTCCCATTGTTGATAGTGACCCATAGGCTATTTATATAGCCTTTGCCAAGCTAGGGTTAGGGTTTCCCCTGCCCCTAGGGCTATTCACACTCATCTACCCTTATACTCCCTTGCTTATAGTGGGTTCCCATGCCTGTCTTCTAACACCCCCCCTCAATGCCCGGGTGGCATTGGATTACAAAGCATGTAAGAGGTTCCCCCCCTTCTTGTGATGCCTTTATAAATCAGGCTTACAAGGTTGTTTTAGGTAGATGATTTAAAGATTCAAAATAGTCGATCTTCAGATGGATTGGAGGCATAGTTGGCCACCAATTCTTTGGGTATATCAGGAGTGTTGGGGCATTTACTAGTGATATGCCCTGTCTTCTTGCATTTGTTACATTTCATCTTCTCGGGATACTTCTTCCAACAGTTGTTTACAAGATGTCCTTTTTTCTTACAGAAAGAACATCTAGTGAGAGCTGTATGAACCAATACTTGATCACGGGAATTTGAAGTTGCCTGACTGTTGCTTCTTTCTTTGTGGTTCCTCTTTTCTTCATCCAAACAGGATTGAATGGTACTTGCCAATGTAGGATCTGGAATGTTGGTGAGAGTGGTTACAAGAGTAGGAAACACTTGTTTTACAGCTTTTAGGAGAATAGCAATAGCATCTTCTTTATGTATTGGAGCTTGTACAGAGGCAAGCTGTGCCATAAGTCCCTTCATATGAGAGATGAATTTTTCCAAATCTTCTCTTGATCGATATTCCAAGCTAAAGAATTCAATTTTAAGGAAGATTTTAGTATTTTTGCCAGTGGCTCCATAGAGCTTTTCAAGCTCATCCCATTTTTCTTTAGCAGTGTTTAGTTGATCAACATGATGAATCAAGGATTCATCTAAGTGTAACATTATGATTGCTTGAGCATGTTGGTCATCCTCTATATCAACTAGATTTGCAGAGTTTACAGCTCTATTGCCTTGAATGAGACGCCAATACCCTCTCTCCATCATTTTGTATTTTATAAGTACCTGCCATGGAAATCTTTGCCATCAAACTTTCGAATTTGAGGACGAACATCAGCATATGTTGTGGTCATTGGGAAGGTCTTACCACTTGTTAGGACAAGGGCAGTGTCTAGTCCCTTACAAACTTTCCACTGAATGCGGAAGCAAATCAGACAATTTGAAATCAAAGTTGCAATGAAGAGAAAGGCTGAAAATCATATAAATGTAATATTTCAAAGTATGACTATGGTGGTCCTTTCTTATGTGCACACTTCTTCCGAGGTTTAATAGTCTTTTTAGGTTTTAATGAAGTAAACCTAGACTTGACTTCAAGCTCCTCCTTATGGTATGGCTTAGTGGATGAAGCTTGTGTTGGACAATGTTGGTCTATGATCTCAATGCTTGTTGCTGATGATTTCGAGGAGAGTACAATGACACTCATGCTTTTGATTTCATTGACCAGTGTACTTGAAACAAAGTCACTCACGGTATGCAACACACTTCTAGTGTATGATGGTCTATGTGTTAATTGTACACATAACCTTACAACAATATACGAAGAGGAATAAAAAACTCACTAGATTTTAGTGAATGCCAAGCAAGCAAATGATTCGATGATTCATGATTAGTGTTTAGAAACACTATTGTCAAGCTTAGTGAAGTGCTTAAATGAAACCCGGTTGGAAGTCGGCTTCCCAATGCACTTAGTGATGTCCATTAAGCATGCCCAAGAGCTTTTGAATCTAGAATAGGCTTCAGAGACTATGCTTCAGTGATTAGAATCACTGTTAATGAAGCTCAGAGTGAAAAAATGACAAAATGTCAAGCTTAGAGCTTGTTGGCTATGGCTGCCACAAAATACACAGTTAGGGTGTGGCAGAGATCTCTCTCTATGGGAGCAATTTCCAGGAACCCTTGTAGATGAGGTTAGCCCAGTAGGGGGCTATCAAAGCCCCAAGATAGCTGCTGGGATCACGTCGCATGTTGCATGCACAGCAGTACGGATTTCGTGCTGTCAGAAAACTGCGCCTGTTTCTGGGAACCATGCAATGCCGGGCTCAGACGTGGACAATCTTGGGGGTAGACCTGACAAGGAGTTGCGACCTAATGTGGGGAAGAGATCTCCAGAAGAAAGCACAAGCTAATATGGCCTCCTTTGTCCTCCCCAAGTCCTCCAATGGAGATAGGTTGCAGGCAGCTATGGAGGAAAGAAGGATAAGATGAAAGAGGTAAAGGCTCATGTGCACTTAGTGATAGCTGAGGCTGAGGGAAGCTGAGGAGATCAGAGATTGGCTCTAATACCATGTTGAAAACCAGAGTTGCAGCATTGGAATGTGTGCACAAGAGGGAGAAGAGAGCTCAAAGTACAAGAATAAAATCTTGCTTACTAAGTTGCTTAGAGTACAACTTGGGTACACTCTCCCACTATTGATAGTGACCCATAGCCTGTTTATATAGCCTTTGCCAAGCTAGGGTTAGGGTTTCCCCTGCCCCTAGGTCTATTCACACTCATTTGCCCTTATATTCCCTTGCTTATAGTGGGTTCCTATGCCTGTCTTCTAATAGAAAGTGCTCAAAGATGAATATTTTCTAGAGGATTACGGTATTGCTACGTGAAAGATATTCAGAGAGTGGGTTTATCGACCCAACAAAGGACTTGTTGCTTCTGAATTGTTGTGAGAGTTTGAAGAGCGATACAACCAGTTGGATGCATTAGAGCAAAGAGCTCTAAACTCAGAGAAAATGGAGTTATTCTTACAGGTAGCTGATCCTACACTTTAGGATGAGCTGGGAGACCTACTCAAGGACCGTACGCAGTCAATGGGATTGAAGATGGATTGGCACGACGTTGTCAATGTAGTTTCTACACTGAATGAAGAGGCAAAGATGGAAGGCTCACTTGCATAATGGGATGCAATCACCACCAGCGATGTCTTCTCCTACCATGAATTCTCTTACTTCTCCTATTGCACCATCCACTAGTTTTCCTATTCATTATGAAAAAAATAAACTCATAAATAGGCTCTTAAAAATAATATAGTCTAAGATGTGGACCTTTTGGATTGTCCAATAGGAAGGCTAGATGTTGACATCCATGGAGGGTGAATCTTCTCTCTCCAAATCTTGGGTTTTTTAATTTAAAAAAGGGGTGGTGGGGGTTTAAAAAAAAGGGAGAATGAATAGCACACACAATTTGAGTTTCTCTCACCTCGTATTTCCCACTTTTTTTGGAGAATTTCCAATTTCGGTTTTTTTCTCTCACAAAATCAGTTTGATCCAAAAGTTGAGCAACCTACCACTTTCCCTCTCTTCTCTATATACTGGTGAATTCTCGTCTCCATTGAAGCTTCCTAGCGAAAGTAATTAGGGTTTTGAGCGTTCTGCTTACCTTGAACTTTCTTCTCCATGCAGCTCCAGATTTTGGACAAAACACAAGTGCCCATCTCTCTTTACATTTTCTCTTGTTTGTTATTTTTTCAATAGGTTTTGATGTCGTTTCTTACTGTTATTGTTGTTTTATTATAGAGGTTGTTTTGGGAAGGAGACAGAGGTGCTCATCTCTCTCTCTCTCTCTCTCTCTCTCTCTCTCTCTCTCTCTCTCTCTCTCTCTCTCTCTCTCTCTCTCTCTCTCTCTCTCTCTCTCTCTCTCTCTCTCTCTCTCTCATTTCTTTCCCCCTCTCTCTATGTGTTGTTTCTCTTTTATGTTGTGTTTTCAATAGAATTCAAAGCATTGGAAGGGTAAAATTTTAGCTCTCAGACAAAGGAATGTTGATTCTCACCTTGTAACACAGGCATTTGCACAACATGTATTCATGCAAAAACAAATACATATTGCACCCATTGTGCCCTTTCAACAAAACATTGCAAATAGTAAGTATTTGCAACTCATTGAGAATGAGAAATTTCAAGATATCTATGTAACTACTTGTCTCCTATTTATAGAAGTATACTCTTCGGATTGCTATGAGTGGCAAAAATGTCAAGATTTCTTTTAAGTGTTACCGCCTTGAAATTGGTAGATTGCTCTTTGAGGGGTGTATAGCTAAGCAGCTCGTATAGGACCTTGGCTTTTTCTATGAATCCAAATACATATTGCCCAAGATGGGTCAAGAATATGGAACCCTTGAGTCTATGCACATATCAAATCTCAATAACATAGAATTGCCATTGTGTAGTAGCGACATTTTGCACATGTGTAGCACAAAAATTTTAGCAGACATATTTAACTCTATGAAGCCAAGCACTGGCTCAAAGAATGTATATGTAATAAAGCATAAATGCCTTAGTCTAGGGTAAGTATAAAAGGTGGAGGTGTAGCATGTGAAGCATCTTTTTGCAAATTTACAAACATTACATGTTTGAGGTCTCAACCTCCCACCATCTAAGAGGGTGAATACTCTTGGCCACCATAGCTTGGGGTACATACCTTGCTATAGCCACTCATCATTTGATTCTCAATCAACATTGGTAATACCATTTCATGCCTAGCCACCTTGGCTATGGTTCCTTGGCATTTTGTGTTCATTTCTTGTATTTTTAGTTTAATGGCTTGCTATGGGAATTAGCTTCTTTACATTGGTATCAGAGCATGGACTTTGATCCATGAGAAGAGTTATTTTCATGGTAAATTTGGCTACAGTTTAGGCACAAAGTAACTGGAGGACAAGAATTAGTCACATGATTTAATTCAGTTAAAAACCATGGCTAGTTAAGGTCTTTGCAATAAACCATGACTAAATTTGATGGTCTTGAAGAATATCTGAAGAAAAAATGGTGGATTCATGGTCATTTTGGTGGTACATGGTCAATTTTAGGCCGTTTTGAAGGATCATGGACTTAACTGAAGCCTAAGCAGGGTTTGGAGAGGTTAAACCATGGTTACTTTTTGGAACAAGCTTCTCTTTCCTCTTTCCAAGCTTGTTGCTGAAAACTGCCATGGAGATCTTTGCTCATTTCTCTTAGCCATGATCATCTTTCTTCAAGCCACATATTGGAGATGATTCTTGATGCCCTGAGCAACAAATGGACTACCTATTTGATGGATCTTCAGCAAGATAGTCACCATGTGATGCAGGAGAAGCTCCAAGACAGTTTGTGCTAATTTTCAACCTCATGTTGATCATCTTGATCAGCTCACTTCCTCATTCTAAAGCTATGCCCTCTCTTCTATGGTCAAATGTAGACCTAACCTGAAGTATTAGGCATCTCTTGCTTGATCTTTCACTCTCCTTCAGCCCTGCAGCTTCCTTCACAACCCTAGCTATGCCTGAAAGTGGACAACATGAAGGATTCTTCAATTTCTTGAATATTTGGCCTCTTCTTGGCTCCTACTAGCTTCCTAATAGCAAAAGCTGTAAAAATTACACGGCGTAGCAAACAGAATCTGAGAAAGAGATAGAGATAGAGAGTACACAATAGATAAGAGGAGAATTAGAAAATTTCTTTAGCTCCAAACAACCAATACAGAGATGGCTTTGTCCACATGTGCGCTTCCACAGTGAAGCTTAGATGGCGATCTAGACAGAAGATAGGTGAAGAGCTTAAGGCTAGTTGGAATAACTCTGACTGGGTGAAAGATAGATGATCGATGGTTGTGAAGGGGTTTAGCTTTTATAGCCTATGAAGGTAGTTAGGTCAGCATGACCGACCTACCATATGAGCCTCCACTAGTCAGCCAAGGAATATTCCAGGGAATACTCCCTTTACTGTCGGGCCGGGGGCGTTGCCCGCGGACCCCCATTAGGGGGGCTGCTGGCCTCCTTGGGACCCCCCAGCCAGGGGCCGCTTCCTCGACCCCTGGACCCCAAAATAGGGACCCCTTTTAACTCCCTTACCCTGCAACTCGATGCAATGTGCCTCGAGTTGCTACTAGCTTAACTACTTAGTCCAACCCAAATATTAGACCGACAATGGTCACCTTTTGCCATCTGGTCACATAGATCTCATTTGATATACAAGTCAGGACTCAACCAATATCCGGGCTCACATTTGGCTTCTCCTCATAATGGGGGCCTTACAACTTTGAGCACCATGGATCATTGGTGGCACCTTATGAGGGTGGGGCATTGAGCATATCTAACAAGAGCAAGCATCTACATCAAGCATTGGGCCGACATTGAGCAAATATTGGAGATTCCAAGCAAGATTGAAGTATTTTCTTCATCTCAGATTGGGAAAATGGGGCAGCCATCAATCTTCACTAAATCTTGCTTCATTGAGGCTTCAATTCACGGGGCTTTTGTTGTCTACAACCCTAAGAAGGTTCAATTGAAGGTATTCTTTAAGTATTGGGCTTATATTGAAGAAATTCTTCAAGTTTGAAAGCATTTTCAACCTCTTGAACATGGCAATGTTTGAAAAATCATGGAATCTATGATTCTAATGAGAATTTACATTCATTAAAGCTCAAAGGATCTTCTCCAACAAGCTAGTGTAGACTTCCATTAAATCATTGACTTCTTTTGATTGCATTGGAGCAATCTAATTGATTGGGAGCTGAAGATTACATGGGAGAAATCATATTGGACAAAGCCTTCTTGAAGTTGGTCTTATGATCTGAAATCTTGGTCTATTGATGGTGGTTTATGTTGAAGGTTGATTAGTTGGATTCATCTACTACTTTCCATCAACATTAAAGATGTAATTCTATTGCTTTCAACTTAGTCTCTCTTTTTATCCAATTGTTGAACCAATCCCATTGTTCATAAGAGAGATTGAGTGTAATAGAACCTCTTAATTTCTATTAAAGGCATGTAGAATTCAGCCTAGGACTGATTATGATTGCTTGATGAGTTCTTTCCTGCCCATTCAAATGTTGAAGCTCACTTGATTGCATAAATGCTACTCACTGCCTACTTGACTTGGATTTTGTTGGATGATTGAATATTGATGCCATAGCACTGAAATAATGATGAAAATGGTAAGTGGGAACATTGTAAAAGCAGTGAATCACTGCAAAAGGGTAATGCCCTATCCATAGCCCTTTCAATTCAGCCATTTCCCAATACCCACTTGCATTTCATTAAAGAATTTAAACACTTTTTTAGTTCAATGCATAGCATCCTTGTTTGATTATCCATTAGAATTTACTTTCCATGTTGGTTCCTACGAGGAAAAGTGGATGCTAGGAAAGTCGAGAAGAAAAAAGAGAGGTGACCCCCCTTCTCGATTAAGACCCTGAAGGGGTGCACAACCCAACTTGAGGTGGAACTTTGCACACCCTTCTTGTCTTGGAACCCATACAATTCTCAAATTTAGGTGTTGATCAGTCATATTCAAGGTTCCATAAGTGGTTGAAGAACCACTGGAAGAGGTGCAGGGCATCTCCTATTTTTAGGGTACCTACAGGTGTTGGATAGAGTTTTTACAGATAAATTAGCAGGTATATACCAAGCTACATGTTATTCTTGAGGCCTACAAGTGTCCCATAACCCTCTCTTGGTTACTACAGTGGTTTGCAAGGGTTTCTTCTACCTAGGGTCTTCCTATAGTGTCAAACATGGTACTTACAGGTGGTGGATAGGGTGTAGGAAGTTCCTGTTTAGACCTGAAGATTCAATCACAACAAATTCTGTCCTGATCCAAATTAGGAACTTGATAGCTCCATTCAAAGAGGGAATCCTAAGCTTTGATTTGAATAAAAAAAATTGGTGATCCAACATCAAGAGCTCAAGTTATTGCTAATTTTCTGATACTAGGTATGTTGAGACAACACCCAGACAACATAGAGGGGGACACTGTTTGACATTGTTCCACCTAAAGTATCCAACCCAAGTCCATATCTTTTCAAATCTAGTATATACACATATAATAAACTTCCATAGAGATATTAAGCATTTGGATTGGTGCTATATTTTGAGAGAAATAGGGGATTAAGTGACAAACTATCTACTACTACATCACTGTTTCCTAATGGTCATGAATAAGAAGAAAGATTCCATTACTGAGGCATTGAATGATGGTGTCATATACTTGCAAGAGGATCAAAATTACACAAATGAAGCCCATAATGTTGATCAAATAGATGAAGAATTAAGCAGTGGGATTGCTTATAGCACACATTAAGGACAGCATGACATAAATGAAGAGCATGCAGGGAATGATTATCTCTTACTGTCAAAAGAGTTGGGACATGTCAATGAAGGCCTTTCTAAGGATTTGGAGGTTTTGAATGAAGGCTTAACACATATGAATCAAGGTTTTTTGCAAGGGATTGCATGAGCAAACCAAGGAATCTTTGATTTGCAGCAAAGCAACAAATCTTTATTCCAAGAGCTCAACTCTGCCATAAAGAAAATTAGAAGCAAGCCACAAAGAGATCCTCAAACTATTGAAGACTCCCATGCAATTCCCTTTGTTGGTAATCCTTCCCATCCAAGCAAAGAGAAGTCTCATCCAATTATGCATACTTTTGAAAGAGCAGAACCATCTAGAGTGAGGGGCAACCATCATCCTTCACAAATTCATGGCATTCATACCCCAAGGCCTCAATTTAGCAGCCCAAAAGATAATCATAGACATGAAGGGGAACAAGACAACACTCAATAGGATAATGATTATCATGGATGTGACCCCTTCTACAATAATTTTTATCATCAGCCCTCAAATGCACAAAAAGGAAATCAAGTTCATGAAGGTGAAAGGCATGATGAGTGAAGATCAGCTCATGACATCCCAAACCAAGAGTATGTTTCAAATGGACAACCTTCATCTCATGGTTTTGGGCCACCTACTTTTAGGCAAAATTCATGGAACAAAGATTCATGGAGACAACATTCTCATGGGCAGCCATCTTACAATGACAAAGAATATAAGGAAAAGATAAATATGACTAATTTCAAAGGAGATAATGCTTCACCTTTGGAATGGGAGGAGTGGATCAATAAGCTTGAATTGTACTTCACCCTTTATCCTAGAAGTGAAGAAGCCAAGATTTATTTCACAGCCCTTCATCTTGAAGGTTAGGCTCATACTTGGTAGTGTTACATGCAAAAGATTGGTGACTCTTAGGAGGAGTTCAAGCAAGCAATGATTGATGTATTTGTGTTTCCTTTGGAAAAAGAAAGGCTTCAAAGAAGATGGTATGCATGCGCTCAAAGAGGAATGCCTGTTAGAGACTATTCCAACACTTACTTGAATCTTTCCATGTATGTTGAAGGCATTTCAGATTTTGCTAAGCTGAATAAATATATTTTTGGTCTTGATCCTGCCATATCATCAGAGGTAGGAGCTCTACAACCAAAAACATTACATGAGGCCATACAATTGGCTAAAAATTACTCCTTGAAGTACAAAAGAGATGCATGAAATTTCCAACAAATAAGTATGGGCAATAATATTTCCAATTAACCTACAAAGTATGGGCAAGTTTCCACCCAATCAAGAGACTCTTTTAGGCAAGAAAACAGAGGTTATAACAATCAAAATGGTTATAACAGCAAAGTGCCAATATTTTCCACTATTTATGCCTCTAAACAGGGTGGAAATTTTGTAAAGAAACAGGGGCAAACTTTTAGAAATGTGGCTGATCCAAGAGGTACTTTTTCAAGAGCTAAAAATGCTCTTAAACTGTCCCAAAACAGTTCTAACAGCAACTTCTTTCCTCAGACAAGCTTAGGGAAATGCATGTAAAAGGATTATGCTTCAAATGTGGGGAGAAGTGGCCACAAGATCATAAGATGAAGTGTAAAGCTAAGAACTCAAAAATCAAAATGGTGATCACTCAAGAAGTGGAAGTTGAAGAAGAAGAAGATCAAGAGGGAAATTTACTACATGTTGAAATGGTTGAAGAGATTCATGAAGAAGAGCATGCCACCAATGAAGAATTCTATGATCCCATGGACGGATTTCCTTTTGATCTAGGTGGTATTCATGATTCTCATGCTTCCTTTGTACCATATCACATGATGCATGGACCGATTGCAAAGGGAAAAATACACTTAGACTCAAAGGTTTCATTAATGGCAAGGTTGCACATATTTTAGTGGATATACGGGTAGCATTCATAACTTCATCAACACCAAATCTTTGAATGGGCCGAAGTTGCTACCCATTAATATGGACTCTTCCTTGTGGATACAAGTTGCCAATGGTGCATATGAGTCTAGTAAAGAAGTGTGTCCATGCACTTCAATTGGGCGATACACTTCAATTGAGTTATCGCCCTCTTGCACAATACAAGTAGACTTGATCACTTTGGATATAGTTTGGATATAGGGTCTATTGACATTGTCATTGGATGTAATTGGCTGAAAACACTTGGAAAATTCACCTTGGACTTGGAGCAAATACAAATGGGGTTTAATTGGCAAGGACAGCACATAGAGTTGAATGGCATAGACGACAAACAAATAGAACTCATCTCCATGAAGAAAGTGCAAAAAGAAATCAATGCAAAGTCATGCATCTTTACTCTTTTTCTTGCAAAAGTAGATGAAGGACAATTAACAAATCAGCCATCTTCTTCTTCAAAGAAAAGGGATCCAAGATTGGAAGAGTTATTGGAGGAATACAAGGATTTATTTCATCCACCATTATCTTTACCTCTAAAGCAAGAGGTTGACCATCCTATTGATTTATTGCCTAATACAAAGCCCATCAACAAACCTCCCTATTGCTTGTCCAAGTTTGAAAGGGAAGAAGTGGAGCGACAAGTCAAAGAATTGCTGCAAATGGGTTTAATTCAACAAAGTCAATCACCGTTTATCTCTCCCGTGCTCTTAGTAAAAAAGAAGGATGGATCATTTCACATGTGTATTGATTATCGGGATTTGAACAAGTCAACGGTCAAGAATAGGTATCCTATTCCCTGAATTGATGATCTTTTGGATGAACTTAAAGATGCCAAGGTCTTCACCAAAATAGATATTCGATCGAGTTCTCATAAATTCGAATGAAGAAAGGAGATGAGTTCAAAACAGCCTTTAGGACTGAAAGAGGGTTATACCACTTCTTGGTTATGCCATTTGGGCTTTCCAATGCATCCGCTACTTTTCAAGCCCTCATGGATAAAATATTGCATCCCTTCTAGTTCAAAACAATCCTTGTTTTCTTTTATGATATCCTAATCTATAGCAAATCCAAGGATGAGCATTTGAAGCATATGAGAGAGGTCTTTGACACATTACGAAGACACATACTCTTTGCCAACATGGTGAAGTGTTCTTTCATGGAAGATGAAGTTGATTACTTAGGTCATGTTGTGGGAGAACAAGGGATTAGAGTGGACCCCAATAAGGTAAAATGTGTTAAAGAATGGCCTACTCCTACGAATGCGACCTCTTTGAGAGGATTCCTTGGGTTATCATCCTTCTATAGAAGGTTTATCAAGAATTATGCTCATGTGGTGGCTCCATTAACGGATAGACTTAAAAATGAGGCTTTCTTTTGGGACTCCATTACCAATCAAAGTTTCAATGAGCTGAAATCTCTTCTAATTTCAGCACCCATCCTTGTATGCCCCGGATTTCTCTAAGGAGTTTATCATATGTGCAGATGCTAGTGGAAGAGGAATTGGGGTTGTTTTATGTCAAGATCATGGAGTCATCGCTTATGAGAGCCGAAAGCTTGATGACAATGACATGTTTATGAGCAACAAATGTTAGCAATATTGCATGTTATCAAAAAGTGGCATCGTTACATCTATGGCAACCATTTCAAGGTCAAAAGCGATCATCGTGTGCTGAAATACTTTCTTTCACAACCAAATTTATCTCCCAAGCAATGAATATGGTCAGCTACTCTTCAAGGATATGACTTTGAAATATCTTATATGGCTGGAAAAGACAATGTGGTGGTGGATGCCTCATCAAGAATGTGGGCATGTTCCATTTCTACCATTTCAACTATGCATAAGGATTGGATCCATGACATTTGAGAGGAGTATTTGCTTGATGAGAAAGCATCAAAGATGATGAAGGAATTTTAGTAAGGCAAAGGAGAAGAGTATCCAAGTTTTAAATGGCACAACGGTCTTTTATGGTATCGTGGTAGAGTATTCTTGTGAGGTGTCCGCTAGTCCCAATCCACGGCACACCTTTTAGTACTCCATCAGTAGGTTTTTCCATAAATGATGCCGCCCGCTGCTCCCTTGGAACATCACGGGATTGTCACTTAGGCCCTACCGAGTCTACTTCGCAACGGGAGAGTTCTGGCCGAACCCACTAGGATCGACCTAAAGACTTGGGTTCCTAAAATCGGATGGGTCTCCTAGCAGCCAGCTAGCGTTAGTAATTTCGAGTTCCACTTTTTAGAGGATTACTCAATCTGAAGCGGACTTGCCATTGCACTTGGTTCAAAGAGAATGGGAGACGGAGGGGAGTGTGGTACGTCAACCCTCCTGCCCATAAGGCAAAATCCCATTCCGGTCCCCTAAAACAATGCAAGTCGGTTCTACCTAATGACTACTTGGTCAATTTATCGTCTTCCTATTTCTATATTCGATGTAGAAAAGCTCCCAGCTAACCGGGACCACCCTACCATTGGACGGACCCGTCAGGGGTTACGCCCACCCGCTTTCCTCTGATGATGGGTCATCTTTAGTTTTTTAATTACCTACAACATATTTATTGGAACATATACAACCAGCTTCCTTAATTAATCCATTTAGTCACACGTTCCTTCACATAATTTATCTCACTAACACGCATACAATTCGAACAGTAAAGCAAACTTCTTTATTGTATTGGAAGTCTTATTACAATTTTCATCATTCCGACCCAGCGGAGAGATACACAGAATTCCATAAGGACATTCTGTCCACCAAGATTCCACCCTCATAACTAGTATTTAGGGTTCCAGGATCCCATCCTGGGTCACGAAGGGGCTCGTCAGATTCTTGGAACAATGCGTGATTTACAGCCAGAGCCCCCTCTGGCACCTACAATTCCTACTGCTCGAGACTATCCCTACTGACAGACCTTTCGCCTACGGAGCCGGTCCAAGCCTCTCGTAGCGATAACCATGACCCCCTTGGAGTAGGGTCTCGCCGCTAGCTTGGGGGTAGCCTAGCGCGATCCTTCCTTTTATTCTGTTGGCAATAATTTCAATCAAAATCTAGATTCTAGCAAACACAAACAGTCCTTTCAAATATGTATCAAATAGTGCAATGACAATCATCCCAACATGTAAATCACAGTTTCACATAGCCAAGGTAGACCTTATCCTAAGGCAACCTTTCATTCTAATGAGGATTCTTCTCCCCATAAAGAAGTGTTGAGTACACCTCTTAAAACACGTTAAGCAAGGCATGAGTTTCCCATTTGGATTCACTTATCTAACATAAGCAAAATCCCTTAAGGAAATATATTGTGTCAATAAACTCAACAAGATGATCTTTAGGATTCCTAAATAGATAACCAGTTTCTATAACCTTCACTAATCAGTTCTTAACCTTGTCGTATTTTGATCATAACTCTATTGAATACGCATAAAGACATATGTACAATAACCTTTGACAATTAATTCTGTCTTGATTCTATGCCTTAGTATCCCAACTATTCTAGCTAGAAATCATAGTGATTAATCGTTTTATGCTTGAACTAATATGTCCTTCTAGATGAGTTATCAGTTTAATGTGTAAGCGAAGAATATGAAAGCTAATATCCTATGTAATTTATCTTATATTGTAAAATTGATAATCTAGTAATGAATAACCTGGTTTGGCGGCATGATGACATTAGGAACTTCATCTTTACTCGCGCTCGCATTAGCCACACCCGATGTTCCAATTGTGGTGGCAATTCCCGCAACCTCGGGCACTCCCGTATCATTGGCAATACCCGTTGCTTGACCGGTTGCATTGATTTCCATGGTTTTTTCACTTCGTCGCTTTGGAGCCATCGTCCACGAGGAGTTTGAGAGATAGGGAAGGTGGGATAGATTTTAGATGAGAGAGGGTAGAGAATATGGCTTAGTTAAAGATCGAGACAAGGGATTTGAGCTAGCTCTCTTCCTCTCTCTCTCTCTCTCTCTCTCTCTCTCTCTCTCTCTCTCTCTCTAGCTTCTTGCAGCCTCTTGAAGGAGTATTCTTCCTTCTCTCTTCTTCTCTCTCGCAGCCTCTCGGGGTCTCCTTATGTCCCTTATGCCTCTCCCATGCCTCGTATTTATAGTGAATTGGGGAAGAGGGCTTGTGGTTGAGAAGTGGAGCTCTTTGTGGAGGGGGATCTTGGAAAGATCAGTGATCTGATGCTCAGATCATAAATCTGATGGTTCCATTGGCTCCGAAAGGGGGGTAAAACCCCAAGACACTTGGTTAGAAAGCTCTCAGTTCACTCTTTCTTCTTTTCTCTGTTCGAAGAGCTGTCTATTGCCTGTAAACTGCGATCGCGGCGCACGCGATTTCGCCAGTCACTTTTCTTTATTTTTCTTTTTATAAAATCTTCAAACTAACTAACACATCACTTGTTTTTTTTTTCCTTTAGTTAAGATAATCTCTAAAATATCTAAAATATTCTAGTCTTGTCCAAAGGTCTAATATTTTTAGACCATCCAAACTATACACATTATCCTAGTGATTAATATAACTCATAAGTTTCGTTCGTGTTGTAATTTACGTGAAGGAAAAAAAAATATCGAATTTACGACTCTTGATTTTTCTAAATAAAATATTTTAAATTAAATAAAAATTATTAATAATTAATGTTAGTTAGTTTTTACCTTAGTTAGTCTTTAGTTAGTAATCTTACTAACTTAACTAACTTTTGAACTAACCAACTAACTTTTATTGTGTGGAAATATTACATCCTTCTCCCCTTAGAGAAATCGAGATGTTCTCATCTCGAGAGAAACTGTGGGTATTGTTGATGAAGAGCATCCTCATCTATCCATGAAGCATCTTCTTCAGGGTAATCCTTCCATTGGACAAGGTATTCTCTAAGGGTTCTACTCCTCAATTTTCTCTCCCTTACATCAATTACTCTGTCAGGTTGTAACTCAAGGACTCCTTGGCTAGGTATTACAACTTGTTCATCATCAAGGATATGGTTAGGGTTAGCTACGTATGCTTTCAATAAGCTAACATGAAATACATTGTGGATTTTTATATTCTCAGGGAGTTGTATCTTGTAAGCGCTTGGTCCTAGGCATTTGAGAATCTTATAGGGTCCACAATATCTTGGACTTAGCTTCTTAAACTCACCTAAAGACAAAGAACTCTTCTTTGGATGGATACGGATGAAGACCATGTCTCCCTCTTTGAAGATTCGTTCTTGCCTTTTTAGATCAGCATACGCCTTTTGTCGATCCTTGGCAGCTTGAATATCCTGTCTAATGATTTTGATTTGATCATCCATTTCTTCTAACATTTTTCTCGAGGCTTCTACCCTTAGAGTAGGATCGGAAAAATTAAGTGGCATTCGACAATCTTGACCATACAGTGCCTGAAATGGAGTCATCTGAATACTTCGATGATAGGAGGCATTATAGGCAAATTCCACTAAGGATAGATACTGAATCCACCTTTTAGGTTCCTTGCTGCAATATGCACGTAGAATATCCTCAATTACTTGATTAACTCGTTCTGTCTGCCCATTAGTTTGTGGATGATAAGCAGTACTGAAACAAAGTTGGGTTCCAATGGCTTCAAATAAACTCTTCCAGAAGTGTGATGTGAAAAGAGAGTCACGATCACTGATGATCCTTTTAGGTAACCCATGTAACCTAAAAATCTCTTTTACAAAAATTCTAGCAATATCTGAAGCCTTGTAATTGGTTTTTGTTGGTAGAAGATGAGCGACCTTTGTTAGCATGTCTACTATTACCATTATTGAGTTATATCCTCCTTGTACAGAAGGTAACCCAACTACAAAGTCCATGCTAATAAATTCCCATTTCATCTGGGGAATGTCAAGTGGCTGGAGTTTTCCTAGTAACTTGACACGTTCAGATTTTACCCTTTGGCAATTTAGACATTCAGTGACATACTTAAGTACATCACCCTTGAGTTTTTGCCAGTAATAACTTTTCCTGACAGCATTAAGAGTTTTTGCATATCCTGGGTGTCCTGAAAAAGGAGAGTCATGAGCTTCCCAAAGTATCCTTCTCTTGAGAGTCTGACTTGAAGGAATGCATAGTCTCATTCTGAAATAAACAAGTCCTTCATCTTCATCTATAGAGAATTCCTGATACTTAGTCTTGAGTTTGGGATCTTGCTCCTTATTCTGAACTTCCCAAAACAATTGTTGATAGTCTGGGTCCTTATTTGCTTCATCCTTGGTCAACTCGATGATAGGATTAGTCGGCATCGATACCATTGTAGCCAGAGTTTTTGACCTAGATGGTTCTTCAGTGATAAGAGCATTAAGGAAGGATTTACGGCTAAGGGCATCTGCTACTACATTTTCTTTACCGGGTCTGAACTTAATTTCAAAGTCATATTCCTGTAGAACCTCGATCCAACGTCGTTGCCTCATATTAAGATCAGGTTGAGTAAAAATCCACTTAAGACTTTTATGATCTGTGACTAAGGAAAACTTATTTCCAAGCAAGTAATGTCTCCATAATTTGAGAGCATGAATCACAGCTAATAACTCCAGGTCATGAGTAGCATATTTCTGCTCATGGATTTTCAACTTTCTTGAAGAGTAAGCTATAGGATGTCCTTCCTACATTAGTACACATCCCAATGCAAGAGAGCTGGCATCTGTGACAACTTCAAATTCCTTGCTTAAGTCAGGTAGCCTTAAGATAGGAGCAGTTACCAGACTATGCTTTAGTTGCTCAAAGCTAGATTGTTCGATTGGCGTCCAATTAATGGCAACTTGCTTCTTAAGTAAATTTGTAAGAGGTGCTGCAATTTGAGCATAGTTTCTGATGAATACCCTATACCATCCTGTTAGGCCAAGGAAACTTCTCACTTCCTTGATAGTGGTTGGGGATGGCCAATCTTGAACATCCTTGACCTTGGCAGGATCTACTGATATACCCTCAATAGACACTATGAATCCCAAGTATTCAATCTTTCTTTTGAAGAATGCACACTTCTTCTTCTTGGCATACAACTTGTGTGTTCTCATTGTCTCTAGGACAATACGAAGATGTGGTTCATGATCCTCTTCCTCCTTAGAATAAGTTAGGACGTCATCAAAGAATACAAGGACAAAGTCATCAAGGTGGGGTCTAAAAATGTCCTGCATTAACCTATTGAAGGTAGCTGGAGAATTTGTCAATCCAAATGACATCACAATGAATTCGAAATGGCCGTATCTTGTGTTGAAGGCGGTCTTTGGAATATCTTCATTCTTGACTCTAATCTGGTAATATCCTGACCGAAGATCAATCTTAGAAAAGATCTTTGCTCCTTGTAGACGATCAAGAAGCTCATCAATCCTTGGGATTGGGTACTTATTCTTTACTGTCACCTGGTTTAGCCCTCGGTAGTCGATACAAAGACGGAGAGTTCCATCTTTCTTCTTTTGGAATAATAGTGGGGCTCCCCATGGTGAACTACTTGGCCGGATATACCCTTGTTCTAGCAGTTGCTTGAGTTGCTCTTTTAGTTCGATGGCTTCAGGAATAGACATTTTGTAAGGTCTTTTTGCCACTGGAGCGGCTCCTGGAATAAGTTTGATCTCATGATCAACTGCTCTTTCTGGAGGTAACTCAGTTAGCTCTTCAGGAAATATGTCAGCATACTCTTCTAACCAGGATGGTTCTTCTTCTGCATGATCATCTTGATTTACCTTGTTAAGCTTGATCAAGTAAACAGGTAATCCTTTCTTCAAGCCTTTCACAATTCGAGAAGCTTTTGCCAATTGAACTTTAGGTTTCCCTGTTTCACCTTGTGTAGTTGCTATTTCACCGTTCAAATCCTGAAATGTGACTTGACCTTTTCCACAATGGATATGAGCATCATTGGGAATCAGCCAATCCATTCCTAGTAAACATTCATAGGCTCCTAGGTTCATTACTCTGAACCTCATACTTGAAAGGTTTTCCCCTAGGTTAAACTCTACCTTGGCAGTTTGCTGTGTAGAAAGTACTTCCTTTCCATTTGCTAATTCCACAAGCAGCTTTGATGCATTTACAGTATCTATACCTATCTTCTTAGCACACTTGGGTGAAATAAATGAGTGTGTACTTCCACAGTCAATCAAAACTTTAAATGATTTACCTTGGTGACTAGCCGGTGTCTGTATTACCGAATATTGACGATTTGGTCCTTTCCTGTGGAATGCAGCATGAACAATTGCTCTTTCAATATCTTCTTCCATAGTAGGGTCTTCCTCCTTATTAGTCTCTTTTAGGGTAATATTTGACGTTCTTCCTCTTGCCATAGCTACATAACCACGACCTTGGGCAGCTCTGCCTTGACCTCGAAATTGGCCTTGGTGATGGTTTCTACCAAGCTTTGGACAATCTCTCCTAAAATGTCCTGTCTCATTACAATGGAAGCACCTAAGACCATCCCTGTTTCCTTGGGTAGGAATAAAATTTCCAACTGCATTGGATTTTGCCTTCTTCTTTTGTCCTTGGAAAAATTGTCCTTGGGTTCTTTTTGCTTGACCTTTGAATCCTCCTTTGTTCTGGTTATTGTAGCTCCAGAACTTATTGTTATTAGGCTTTGATTGTACTTCCCGCACAATAGGAGCAGCTCGAATCAAAGCATCCTGGAGGTCTATGGGGCGCATTGATTCTAAACGAGTGTTCAGAGGATAATTTAGCCCATTGCAAAACTTGGACACTTGTTGAACAGTATCCATGGGGGGTGCATATTTAAGAAGAGAAACAAACTTGGAGTAGTATGCTTCCAAGGTCAGCCCCATTTGCTTCAAATTGAAGAACTCGTTCATCTTTTGGGTGCGATAAGCTGGAGGTAAATACCTCCCTCTTACAGCTTCTTTCAGCAAGTCCCAAGTAATGGTATTTTCAGGGACACCTTGATCTCGGCACCACTGCTTCCACCAAAGTCGAGCTTCACCAATTAATTTTAGCTTAGCTATCATGGCTTGGTTGGCTGGGATAGTTCCAGCAGCAGTAAAATAATCTTCCATCGATTCGATCCAAATTTCTGCATCAGCTTCCACATTTTCGCCTTTCCCATTAAACTCTGGAGGTTTGACTTGCTTCAATAAATTCCTTTTCTCTTGAGCTTCGTTGGGAATTATTGTGGGTGCAAGATTCTGGGAAATTTTTAGAAATTCGTAAGTTAAATTTTACAACTCTATGTAGCGTCAATAATAGAGTTCAGTACTTCAAAATATCTCTCGCTTAGTTTACTGAAACAACTCTCAAATCAACTTTCTTCCCATAAAATTAAATTGCAATTTCAGAGGTTTCAAGACAAAAATAATAAAAATAGGATTGCATTATTTCTTTGATTGATGAAGTATCAATCAATCTTTTATTACAACGGATATACAAGGTAATCAGATGGAAGGAAATACATTATTCAGATGGCTCGCAGGCTCATCTTATTTTCTCTCAGGAAAGGATTCCCTACTACAATCTACGTATGACACTCTGATACATCCTTTATGAAGTAACTTGGATTCAGAGAGTGAATATCTAGGAATCTATATTTTTGAGGGAGTTCAGGAAATCCCTCTTTTTTGTAGTTGCGACGGCTAGAGCGACCTATGACTTTTATTCTGTCAGCCGGAAGGATCTTCGTAACTTCCCCAAAGATATATTGGTTTAGTTTGATCTTCTTGCCTCTAGTATACAGGGTTGAGTTTACAGTGGCCTCATGAAATAGATAGATCTTAACAACTTTAAGATCTTCCATCCATTTTACCATTTTCAGATTATTTTGAAGATAAGCTAGACGGCTTGCATCAATATAGCAATATCCTCCACTAATCATCCACCGTCTTTCACGATATAGAGGCGACGGGTTGTACAACTGATCTAGTACTCGCATCATCTGAATTCTCCAGGAAAAACTAGATGAATGCATAGCTGACATAAACATTACTTGAAAGATCAAGAATCGCTTCCAAGATTCATTACTCTGCCATTATTCAAAAAACATACGTTAATAAAATGAAGAAAACATGTCCTAGGCTATGCTTAGAAAAAAAATAATATTTTTCTTAAGCTTACATCGTAATCTATACTAACGTGCGCTCTGATACCAACTGTGAGGTGTCCGCTAGTCCCAATCCACGGCACACCTTTTAGTAGTCCATCAGTAGGTTTTTCCATAAATGATGCCGCCCGCTGCTCCCTTGGAACATCACGGGATTGTCACTTAGGCCCTACCGAGTCTACTTCGCAATGGGAGAGTTCTGGCCGAACCCACTAGGATCGACCTAAAGACTTGGGTTCCTAAAATCGGATGGGTCTCCTAGCAGCCAACTAGCGTCAGTAATTTCGAGTTCCACTTTTTAGAGGATTACTCAATCTGAAGTGGACTTGCCATTGCACTTGGTTCAAAGAGAATGGGAGACGGAGGGGAGTGTGGTACGTCAACCCTCCTGCCCATAAGGCAAAATCCCATTCCGGTCCCCTAAAACAATGCAAGTCGGTTCTACCTAATGACTACTTGGTCAATTTATCGTCTTCCTATTTCTATATTCGATGTAGAAAAGCTCCCAGCTAACCGGGACCACCCTACCATTGGACGGACCCGTCGGGGGTTACGCCCACCCGCTTTCCTCTGATGATGGGTCATCTTTAGGTTTTTAATTACCTACAACACATTTATTGGAACATATACAACCAGCTTCCTTAATTAATCCATTTAGTCACACGTTCCTTCACATAATTTATCTCACTAACACGCATACAATTCGAACAGTAAAGCAAACTTCTTTATTGTATTGGAAGTCTTATTACAATTTTCATCATTCCGACCCAGCGGAGAGATACACAGAATTCCATAAGGACATTCTGTCCACCAAGATTCCACCCTCATAACTAGTATTTAGGGTTCCAGGATCCCATCCTGGGTCACGAAGGGGCTCGTCAGATTCTTGGAACAATGCAGGATTTACAGCCAGAGCCCCCTCTGGCACCTACAATTCCTACTGCCCGAGACTATCCCTACTGACAGACCTTTCGCCTACGGAGCCGGTCCAAGCCTCTCGTAGCGATAACCATGACCCCCTTGGAGTAGGGTCTCGCCGCTAGCTTGGGGGTAGCCTAGCGCGATCCTTCCTTTTATTCTGTTGGCAATAATTTCAATCAAAATCTAGATTCTAGCAAACACAAACAGTCCTTTCAAATATGTATCAAATAGTGCAATGACAATCATCCCAACATGTAAATCACAGTTTCACATAGCCAAGGTAGACCTTATCCTAAGGCAACCTTTCATTCTAATGAGGATTCTTCTCCCCATAAAGAAGTGTTGAGTACACCTCTTAAAACACGTTAAGCAAGGCATGAGTTTCCCATTTGGATTCACTTATCTAACATAAGCAAAATCCCTTAAGGAAATATATTGTGTCAATAAACTCAACAAGATGATCTTTAGGATTCCTAAATAGATAACCAGTTTCTATAACCTTCACTAATCAGTTCTTAACCTTGTCGTATTTTGATCATAACTCTATTGAATACGCATAAAGACATATGTACAATAACCTTTGACAATTAATTCTGTCTTGATTCTATGCCTTAGTATCCCAACTATTCTAGCTAGAAATCATAGTGATTAATCGTTTTATGCTTGAACTAATATGTCCTTCTAGATGAGTTATCAGTTTAATGTGTAAGCGAAGAATATGAAAGCTAATATCCTATGTAATTTATCTTATATTGTAAAATTGATAATCTAGTAATGAATAACCTGGTTTGGCGGCATGATGACATTAGGAACTTCATCTTTACTCGCGCTCGCATTAGCCACACCCGATGTTCCAATTGTGGTGGCAATTCCCGCAACCTCGGGCACTCCCGTATCATTGGCAATACCCGTTGCTTGACCGGTTGCATTGATTTCCATGGTTTTTTCACTTCGTCGCTTTGGAGCCATCGTCCACGAGGAGTTTGAGAGATAGGGAAGGTGGGATAGATTTTAGATGAGAGAGGGTAGAGAATATGGCTTAGTTAAAGATCGAGACAAGGGATTTGAGCTAGCTCTCTTCTCTCTCTCTCTCTCTCTCTCTCTCTCTCTCTCTCTCTCTCTCTCTCTCTCTCTCTCTCTAGCTTCTCGCAGCCTCTTGAAGGAGTATTCTTCCTTCTCTCTTCTTCTCTCTCGCAGCCTCTCGGGGTCTCCTTATGTCCCTTATGCCTCTCCCATGCCTCGTATTTATAGTGAATTGGGGAAGAGGGCTTGTGGTTGAGAAGTGGAGCTCTTTGTGGAGGGGGATCTTGGAAAGATCAGTGATCTGATGCTCAGATCATAAATCTGATGGTTCCATTGGCTCCGAAAGGGGGGTAAAACCCCAAGACACTTGGTTAGAAAGCTCTCAGTTCACTCTTTCTTCTTTTCTCTGTTCGAAGAGCTGTCTATTGCCTGTAAACTACGATCGCGGCGCACGCGATTTCGCCAGTCACTTTTCTTTATTTTTCTTTTTATAAAATCTTCAAACTAACTAACACATCACTTGTTTTTTTTTTCTTTTAGTTAAGATAATCTCTAAAATATCTAAAATATTCTAGTCTTGTCCAAAGGTCTAATATTTTTAGACCATCCAAACTATACACATTATCCTAGTGATTAATATAACTCATAAGTTTCGTTCGCATTGTAATTTACGTGAAGGAAAAAAAAATATCGAATTTACGACTCTTGATTTTTCTAAATAAAATATTTTAAATTAAATAAAAATTATTAATAATTAATGTTAGTTAGTTTTTACCTTAGTTAGTCTTTAGTTAGTAATCTTACTAACTTAACTAACTTTTGAACTAACCAACTAACTTTTATTTTGTGGAAATATTACAATTCTTGACACCACAATCTTCTTTCAAAGACCGTATCTTGCATGAGATGCGCTCTTCACCTTTAGCAGGACACCATGGGTTGTTCAAAACATTTGACAATATCCATAAGAGTTTCTATTGGAAGGGTATTTAGAGGGATATTAAGGATTATGTTATGCAATGTCTCCGTGTCAACAAAATAAAGTTTCATCTCTTCTACCCAGTGGTTTACTTCAACCACTTCTTATTCCTCAAGGCAAGTGGACTGATATTACAATGGATTTTATTGTGGGATTACCTATAACAAATCATGGGTGGAATAGCATTTATGTGGTGGTGGACCGGTTGACTAAATCAGCTCATTTCATCCCTACCAAGGCTCAATTTACAGCAAAGCAAGTGGCTAAACAGTTCATGGAATGTATTTTTAATCTTCATGGTATGCCATTGAAGATAGTATCCAATCGTGATACTAAGTTCATGGGAAGTTTTTGGAGGAGTTTATTCACTTCTATGGGAATAATTTTGACTCCTAGCATGGCATATCATCCCCAAACCCATGGCCAAAGGGAGCGTGTCAATAAATGGTTGGAAGTCTATCTTCATCATTTTTTCCATGACACTCAAGCTTTGTGGGATCATTGGTTACATCTTACTAAATTTTGTTATAATAACACTCATCATATGAGCATTGGCATGTCGCCATTTGAAGCGCTTTATGGATACAAAGTGCAAATGCCTTCAGTCCTTTTTCATGAAGACTTGAATCCACAAGCCAAGGTTGAAGTTGAGAAAATGGAAGCTCTTTTGCATCAATGCAAGGAAAACATTAGGAAGGCACAAGATGTTATGAAGGCTTATGCTGATGAAAAGAGGAGACCTTTGGAGTTTGAAGAAGGAGATTGGGTATTTCTCAAAGTGCCTAAATCTAGGTATGCTTCTCTCAAAGGCGGTCATAATAAGTTTGCTCGTCGTTACTATGGGCCTTATCAAATCCTCAAATGAGTTGGTGAGCTTGCATATGAGCTTGACTTGCCTTCTTCAACAAGGATTCATTCTACCTTCCATGTTTCCCAACTTAAGAAATATGTGGGTCCATCCATAAAGGTTTTAGAAGAGTTACCTCCCATGGATGAAGATGGTCTTATCATTTATGAGCCTGAAAAGGTTATTGGCAAAAGAGAAAAGGTTTTAAGAAACTGTTCGCTGTTGGAATACCTTATTAAATGGTGAGGTTTGCCCATGGAGGAGTTTACTTGGAAACCATTATCGTACCTTGATTCCTTTCCATTGCTTTTGGAGGAAATAGAGTAATATCTGAACAGGACAGCTTGCTATATTAAATTTCTGTCATAAAAATAATTGCTCTATGGTCATCAAAATTGGATTTTTATGGCATGTTTAGATACTAGGGGTTTTCCCCTACGTTTCTATAGCTCATACATGGTGATTGGACATTTCTTCTTCAAGTTATGGTTGATCTTGTGCAATAGCTTGCTTTGGACAATTTCCAGTAGTATATTCAAATTTCATACTTGTATTTCATTGACATATGAGATATTCTTTAGCTTGGAGTTTCATTACAGCATGGATTCATCACTTACAAAGCTATCCTTGTAATCTTTCATTATAAATTGTCCCAATTTCAACTTTGAGGACAAAACTCATTTAGGTTGGGATGGCTTGTAATAAAGTATAAATGCCTTAGTCTAGGATAAGTATAAAATGTGGAGGCGTAACATGTGAAACATCTTTTTGCCATTTTACAAACATTACATGTTTGAGATCTCAACCTCCCACCATCTAAGAGGGTGAATACTCTTGGCCACCATAGCTTGGGGTACATACCTTGCTGCAGCCACTCATCATTTGATTCTCAACTAACATTGGTAATACCATTTCATGCCTAGCCACCTTGGCTATGGTTCCTTGGCATTTTGTGTCTATTTCTTGTATTTTCAATTTAATGGCTTATTGTGGAAATTAGCTTCTTTACACTACATCTAAGCTGGTTCATACCAATTGCAATTTTTACACATATATTCAAGGAATGTAAGGGTTTGAGACGTACCGAAAGCACATATGTCATAAAAAGTACATTGGATGATTATGTAACAAGGATTCTAGGAAAAACTTGGACATAAAAAATGACTCACAATCTTGACACAGTGGAGTATCGAGTCACAACAAGAGACATGGCTTTCAGGTAAATTTTTTCTCTCTTAGTTGACTATTATCTTACTTTGGGATGGATCTGTTAACTTTCCTTTCCAATTACAGATACTTTGTCACACTACAAAATTTATGCCTAATGCTCAAGTATCGTAGATGGAGGATGCTGAAGGGTAAATGGTTGTGCCTTGATCAAGACACGTGTGAAAGTGTAGCTATGGATGTTACTATCATTTATGAGGGCCACAAGCCCCGAGTGTTGCAGATGGAGGATGATTGGCCCGTGAGTATAATGCACCAGGAAATTACAATGTTAATGCAAAATCCACCTATTAGCTTCTATTTTAAACTAGATGTAGGAAAATTTGAAGCTGATCTGAGAATACTGTTACCAGTGGAAAGTGTGTGGCTCCACATATTTTAGCACTTGCAAACTTGCAATATTTAAAAATTGTGGTATTTATGCAAAATCATACACTTGCTATACATTTCCACATCAATACATTTACATGTAAACTTTACAAAGATGTAAGTAAAGCCATAACTAAATATCATATGTGAACAACCTAATGGTTTAAAACTTAAGGTTTTTAAGGTAGAACTACTTTACTTCTTGTTTCATTATTTCATTTCACACTTTCTCTCTTCATCTCTTTATATCCACCACATCCCTCCTACTTGCTACGATGGATTCTCATGCACACTTGTGGATCCACGAGACTATCCTTGCCAGCCAGGATGACGAGATATTTCAAGTTTTCTCTAAGAACTTCAACCTTGAAAGCATGCTCTCATCGATGGATCCCCCCCTTCAAGTTTTGGAAGACTTTGTGAGCACCATTGCTACCTACACATACTCCATCGAGGGATCCGACATGACTTGGGTGCCTCTGGAACAACTCATGGTATTTAAAGAAGAAAAGAATCACCAAAAAGTGGTGAATAGGTATCTGGCCACGTGGATCCTTTGCACCATTGCTACCTGCACATACTCCATCGAGGGATTCGACATGACTTGGGTGCCTTTGGAACAACTCATGGTATTTAAAGAAGGAAAGAATCACCAAAAAGTAGTGAATAGGTATCTGGCCACATGGATCCTTTGCACAGAGTATGCACTGTTTCCATGGGCAATGCACCAGGTACATCACTTTTGGATCTCGTGGAGTGTGATTGCGCATTGGCAATTTATCTCCTTGTATTGGATACACCCCTATAGGAGGAGAGTGATGAAGATACAACTCCACAGGTTATTTCTATCACATAACCAGAGAATAATCGATTATGATTACATGGATTCGATGGAAAACCTGATTGATTATGATTACATGGATGTGCATCTGACGATGGCAGAGATTGGAAGATATGTTGGCACAAGCTTTGATACAATGAGTGCCATCATAGCAGCATAAGAACATATTACCTTGGGTGAAGAAGATTACCTTGTGTCGGATGTTGAATTTAAAGTACTACAACATGATCTATTCAGACCAAGGCCCCAATTTTCTACCAAGGAGTTTGTAGACCCCTCTGCCAAAGAGGTACCTCGCTGACACACAAGGAAATGAAGATATAAGATAATCTGGAGAAGATGATATTTCTGACTACCATATATTTTTATGCGATGAAACTTGACAGTAGGGTGCATCGGGTCCCCTAAATTCTGTCGTCGCCACCAGACAGGGCACTTGCAGGCGTGAATTTTGGCCAAGATTTCATCGATGGACTCCGAGGGACCCAATGCACCTTTTGTCGCTTTTTGATAACTCTAGGTTAGTTACTAAATATATTGTTTGATTTGACTTTGTCATTTAGGACATACTATATATAGATGAGTTTGCATCAAGGCAAGGAGGAGCTCAGCATGCGGATCGACGGAAGGATTCAGCTCTAAAGGAGTATATTGACAACCTTGTTTGCAGACTTGGTGGTCTTCCATAAGAAGTGCTCACACGAGGGCAAGAAACAATCATGAGAATTGGGGGACCTTTTAGAGTGATACCTGTGACATCTAGCTTGGAGAAGGTGGTGCTAATCAAGTGGTCAAAGCTTCTTTACTTGTTTGACCAAATGCGTGGTGGAGCAATGTGTGTGCTTGCTACATTAGGTGACCTTGCTAAAGTGTCAGATCCACTTCTCTTGGAGAAAGAGCTGAAGGGGGAGCGTGTCATTTTTGAAGCAAAAAATGAACTTCTATTTTCATCAGAAGCTGGCCCCTCCTCTCCACCCCAAGGAACGAATGAGAGTTCTTGTTGGTTATCAACTTTTTGTATCTGCCAAATCACTATCAGCCATTGCATGCATTTCTCTTGATGAATATAATATATTTTACTTTGTTCTTATAAATAAATATTTATTGAATCAATGTGTGATTCGTATAAGGGTGACAATAATGTGTGGTACGTGAATGACACATTTGCATATGTTAACATAATCCAATTTAAATATGTCAATGCGTAGTACTGCACTTGCGATTGTGCATAAGCAATAACATAACTCGTATTCGTACATATTACTAAATTTGATGCATGTGTCCGTTAAATAAAAATTAAGAGTCGTGCATTCCAAGGGACAAAACAAAACAACTTTACTCAATTATTTGAATTTAGTATACATCGCATGAGATTTTGTGTGTGTGTGTGTTTCAATGTGACAAAGTATACAAAATTTTTGGTCTTTCAAGATGCTATGGTGCTATAATACTCATTATAAAACCTTGCATCATTAATCTCATAACCTATGGAGGAGTCCCCTTGTTGTGTTGAAGCCGAATGATAAAGTTCATGTTGCTTTCTTTACTTCCTCCATTCTCACACCCCCAACCTCTGTCTCTTCTCCATCTTGCCCTCCTTGAGCTTTCATGACATGCACCAAGCAAGCATATCACCGTTTTGGCCACGGGAAGAAGGTCTCATGCCAAGGCCTGCCACACCTAGAGCACAAGGTGAAGCCTCCTCTAGTGCAGTAGTAGGTGCTTCCCATAGAGCACAATGACCACCGCAAAAGAAGATGAGGTAGAAACTAGGCACTGTCGCCCTTCGGGAGATAAGGAGAATCCAATGCGGATACGAGATTCTCATCCCAAAAAGATCTTTTCATAAGGTTGTTTCAAGAAGTCATGCAAGACTTGGAGCTGAAAGGGATGGGATGATTTTGGGCGCCAATGCGGGATGGGCCACCAGCAAGAAGGTGGACTACTGCAGCTATGGAGGCCTTGCAAATGGCTACAAGAGCGTTTATCTTTGACTTGTTCGATGATACATAGCTAGCGACCGTGAGAATGGAGGAAGTAAATAGAAAGCAAGATGTGAAAATGCAAAGATGCATAGTCAAAGTTGAGAGCGAATGACAATATTAAAAATTTAATTCATATTTTAAGGACGCGTACAACAGTTTTGCACTGGGACATAGTCATATGTATAATGCACAAGGAGAACACTATGCCAAAAAAGATAACGTTACAAACTGTGTTCATTCCATTGGAATGAATACATCCTTCACTACTTAAAGATTTCTTACAAGTTGGAAGTCCTTGGGAGTTACAGTGATGCACTTCGCATGAAATAATGTCTTCAAGTCAACCAAAAAGGCCTCTACAAAACATTGTAGAGCATGAAGACATTCTTTCATGAACCAATCAGGTCTGTCTTGACCTTGTGCCAAAAACCACCTCCTGCTTTTGGTGTGGTAGAGGTCTTGCACAATCTCGTGAACAAGTCTCGAGAAGCTCGCCTTCAAAATGATGAGATCAAAAGAACGTTGATACCTCCTGATTTCTCTTCGGGCCATTGTACCTAGCTTCCACTTGCATTTCTTGTGGGGATGTTGAGGAGGATCCTTGTGAGGGCAGCTTGAGGAAGCTGGATTAGGTTGAGAAGGGGGTGCATCTGAGCTAGTAGATGCTCCAAGGGACTAAACACAATATGGGGCTTTGAGCGGAAGCTTATTTGTAACTATCTTAGGCCTAGCCATCTTTCCTGCACAAGAGATGTGAGAACTCAATGAATAAGATAGAAAGTGAAACCCTCTTTTATATAACCCTAAACTGTAAGACTCATTCACATAGATGCACACTCTCTCTTTCTCTCTTAAACTATGAATTGCATTCACACTCAACACATTGTTTATCTTACTATCTTAGCTCTCTTCGAACCCATTTGTTGCCTTGTCAAAGCCTTGTTTCTAGCCACTTAGCATGGTTTTCTTTGGCACTTGAGGCTTCATAATGCACTCTTTTAGTGACACGATGTGATTCCATCATGTTTGCAGCAGCCAATTCATCAGTACTTTCATTTTCTCTCTTTTGCGAGAATTTAGCTTCATCTGCTACTATAATTCTATACTACCAAGATAGCATTTGGATCATTGGATTGCTACCATTCACCCCTCCACTATGATCATTTTTTCTTTGGTATGCACCATACGCTATCCAATGTGAATTTTCCATCCCTTGTGTGGACCAAACTCTGATACTTTCCTTTTCTGCAAAGTATGGCCCATGTGCCTCAAGGATATGCTACAAAGACATATATCACACATAAGTAAAACTATGCTCAATAATTTACACAATTCATACAATTTTGAAATATTAACTTAGTACGCACCATGTAATGTGTGATAGAGCTTTTGCCCCACGCTTCCACCATGTTTTCGTAGAAGCTATGCACATCATCGATAAATTCTTGCTTATCTTCATTGTTAAACACCATCTTGCAAAGTAAGGGAGCCAATTTGTTAAGACTTATCCAGACCTTAGCTTTGGCCAATCTTGTTTTTCCTCCATTACTTCGATCAAGAACTACAAAACATAACTTTTTCCACCCATTGTAGTCCTACGGCCTACAAATCATGATATTCCCTTCCTCATTGATGGGTGCTAAGAGAAACTTCCTAGCCTTTGCTCCTCCAAAGCAAGGCTTTTTTGGCAAGTTACCAGATTTTCATGATCTCTTCTCATCTTTTTTAATCATAACTTGATGCTTGTGTAGCCCAATTTCTGATAGCACTCGCTCCACATTCCTACAAGTTGCAATGGCTTCTTTTTTTGGTTGCATCCTTTAAGCAAAGAAAATGTATTCATATACAAGTTTCTCCAGGATTCTGACAAAATCATGCAATGAAAAAATATGAATACGATCTAATGGAACGTTGAAGATGGACTTCCAAGTGGAATCGTCTCTATTGCGCATCGATACAACACTTGTTACCCTTTGCCAATTGTTCTTTTCGCCCTTTCATTCCACTCTCTCTGTGAAGAAATATAGACATCAATTATTTGTATTTGCACCATTGGAGATTCCACACATGCATTTTAAAGTTTTCAAGTCTCATGCAAGATACCATTCAACCAAGTATTGACCATACCCTTCAACCGAGAGCATCTCACCATGTTTCTAATGATCAATGATGCTTGGAATGCTTGTGTACATAAAGAACAACTACAATTGCTCAAATATTTCATTATGAACTTCAAATGCAATGAGCCACCACACATGGCATTCGAATTGAATACTAAAGTTCCTTGGGTTGTTCTTGTTGAATTGTAAAGCTCTATTCATAAGAGTTACACTAACTCTTTCAAGCTTCACTCCTTTGATGACCTCACTTTCATCTAATTTTATAACAAACTACAATTTACAATTACATTCTTCAATACACATATTGTAGTACATTACCATTGCAGACTACACCTTGTATAAATATAAATAGTAATTTTTGAGTTCGGTGAACTTCACCTCGTATGCATTTTTGGTCCCAACCTTTAGTGTTTACATGCATTGAACATGTATGGGATCTCCTATCAGCTCCAAAACCTTTGTACTAAGTTGTCGTCGGGCCTCTATTAACTTTGAATGTTGAGGAAGAGGCACAATTCTATTTCTCTTTAGCACACGACCAAACCCAGCCTTCACACCTTTGAATATCTTTGAGTAAGTCGTTGTGCTAATACCGGCCCTGTCACAAATGGATTGTGTATCCACAGTTGAGAACTCATTTGACACATCTTTTAATGTGCACTCAATCATCTTTTCCTTCACAGCCTTAAACTTAGGATTTCTCAAATCATTTTCCAATGTACTTGCCTTCAACAATCTACTAATACATGATCCAATCTCACCCTCACCTAGGTTCTCATTCTGAGTCTATCTTATATGCTTTGATACGTCGCTTCCACTGGCCACTATTCACAATTAACTCATTGATTGGCTTCTTCTTTTGTTTGCACTCATGTGTTAGCTTCCTGTTGATCTTTCTCAAGTCGTCCAATTGTGCCTTTGCCTCCTCATATGAGATACCGATGTCATGGATAGTGTTCTACATTGAAATAATTTTACTTTTTTGTTGAATTATAGTGTCATTTAGTTGTACCACTTATCCTATGAGCTATTGTATATGAAGTTGATGTGCAGTGATCACATCATGATAATTTTTATGGTTGCTTGGCAAGTTGTAAATACTTTAAGCACTTGATCATTGAGCCTCCTAGTGTAACTGAGCAACCCATTTTTACCCTCGCACACATACTTCAGCAAATTTGTGATTCCTGAGAAAGTTGGAGGTCTATTGTTTAAGCAGTCAATTAGGTAGATTCCCCCATCAACCCACAAGTCCATATGTTTCAATCCCATTTGCATGTAACTCTGCAAAACTTGAGGGTTGACACTGGTATACTAGGTTCTTTTGAATAATGGGGCGTATTCAATCTCTACCTCAATATGCAGCTCCTTCTTTCTTGTATTCATTTTACTATTAATAGAAATGGGGAGCCTACTTGGTTGTCACAGGAGGTAGAGTGGAGATGCACAAAGAGATACACAAAGGTGCCAAGGGAAAGGAGGGTGTAAGTTATTCACTCTTTTAATGAAGGTTGCATAAACACAAAGAAGAGGTCACAATAGACCCATGAGAGAATATAGATATAGGGGAAAATAACTCAGAGGGTAAGGATGTCCAAGACCTTTCATATTTTAGACATTTCTATTTTACCTCAATTTTTTTTTTCAAAAAACACAAAATTTGACCAGTTGGTTTGTTTTTTGACCGAAAGCTAGAATATAAAAAATCCCAAAATATCTTTAGAAGAACTTTCAAATTTTCATTTTTCTTATTCTTGATTAAAAAATCAATTATCTCGTATCTACTAATCATTTTGCATTGAAAACGAAGCACCACACTCCCATAACTAACTCCTTTTTGAATATAAAATTTGGTTGAAAAAGACTTCTTGAATGAGGAGAGAGAAGGAATCTGAGTATATCATTGTAGATAATATAAAAAAGGCAAAACAAGATTGCAAAAGTGGAGAGAGAAGATGATTATTTTACTATTCTTCTCTCCTCTTTTCCTTGTTTTAAGGAGGAGAGGGGGGACTAAAAGGCCCATTTGTGAGTTCATTTTTTTTCCTAATGTTCTTAGCCTGTGTCTATGCCTATGCCTATTTTTGTTGCAATTTTCAAACCAACTGCAAAACCAACTGTCGAAGATATGGTGGAGGTGATATCAAAGAACTTAAAAGACCTACAAATTGTTGGGAGTAAAGGCACCTCTACCTAGCCGTCCATGTATTACTACACTGATAGTGCCCGTCACTGCACACTGCAGGTGGCGGGCACCCTTCACCGTCACTTTATTCTTTATTCTTTTAGTGACAATTTGAATAAAGGAAGGCCTGATCACACATTGTGACTATTGGAGTTCCCATTTGTGTCTCTCTCTCTTCTTGCTCTTGCTCTTGCTATCTGCCATAGCTCACTTTCAAGCAAGCTTCAATCCTTCTCTCCTTTCAACTGGTATCACTTTCAAGCAAGCTTCAATCCTTCTCTCCTTTCAACTGGTATCAAAGCAAGGCTTCCCGACTTTTGGAGCTTGGTTTGTGGCATTCTTAGCTTCCATTCAAATACCTACAGCATTGGGTCTCCTTCCCGACAACCATAGCCAATTTTCCCAAGCTCCCATCACTCCCCGGTTTCCCTGAGGCACTCTCAAGGCATCGCTACAGAGGTATTGAAGTTTTCTTTTAATGCTTTTATTCAGTTCTTAGGTTGCAATCAATCAGGGCAACCATAGCTCAAACCCTTGGAGCCTGTATCTTGTTCCCTCTTGCATTTAGGCACTTGAGGCTTGTTGTGTGCCTCCCTAAGCACCCCCTGGAGCTTTTAACACTACCATTGAGGCCACGTGGATGCATGATAGCAGAAGCAGACATCAGCAAATTTGCACCATTTTTTGGCTGATCTGGGACAACATATTACAGCAGGTCACCTACTCCTCAATGATGGCTATGTCATGCTTCTTCGGGCTTGGCAATGCACTTGGCAGTGATCTCTAACATGTGTTGAAGCCTCCTTGATCATTGGCATCAGATTTGGGTCTGATCTGTACATTCCTAGGACTATTTATAGCAGTCCCATAGTCATGCTATAGCAGTCCCATAGTCATGTTATGCAGAAGTAACATTGGAATCTAATGCTATGCTTGTTTGGACACTCCTACTTAACCAGTTTGGTACTTATTAATGCCCGATTGTTTGGGGGATGCAAGGCACATGTTATGCCATCATTTTGGACTGATTTTCTTGTTGAAAATACTCAATTTTGAATATAAATCACTGCTATACAATAGTGGACTGAAGCCTATTACTTCATGTTTGGTTATGCCTATTGGTTTCGGGCTATGTCTTTGGGATATGCAATGAACTATTGACCTTCGGGGTATGACATCGAGCTTGTCTTTGATTCCGGATCTTCATTTGAGCTTGAGCTTGGCTTTAGAATGCATTTGATGCTCCACATCTTGGATGTACATAGGGCATGTATGTTAGCTATGTCTGATCGGTCTTGACATGCTTGGCCTATGCCACTACTATATGCTACTTACATTGTTTGGAGCTGATTGCTACTAGTGCCTTGTCTTGGCTTGCATCTGGCTTCCCGAAACTTACTTGGGATATTTCTTTGCTTGCCAGAGTTGTATTTGGGATACAATTGATGTCTATGGATGCTCTAATCGGAGGCTACAAAACCTATATGCTCATGATGCCTTATTGATGTCTAGTCTTAGATCTTTCATCACTGCTGCTCTCCTATGCCTTTCTTGAGCTTCTTGGCTTGATCCAAACAACTTTTGTGCTAGTGGAGTATCATTGGATGTTTGACAGGTGGTTTATGCTATTGAGCTTTGAGTCTTCTGAGATTGGGATCTTCTTCACTTGGATGTTGCATGGTTGATATGCCATGGTCCGCATACATGTACTTGGGCTGATTTGGGCTTCGCACTCCCTAAGCATACACCTCTTTGTGTCAGGTCTTGCCAGTGTTGTGTACACTTTGCCCTATTACACAAGGGGTGTGCCGGCTTATAGACGGATTTTTTTAACATGCTTGGGTGTTTGCTCGATGTCCATATGACTGTCATATGCTGATTTATGCCCACTTGATGCTGGTTATGCTTTGATAGTCAGTGGTTGACTTGGTGCATTGATTTTGCCTACAGTTTGCTCTCATTGTACCTGGATGTAATTTATTATAGCAAGAAATTATGTATGGAATGATGTGGAATTTTCATGCTGAATCATCTTGATTTTATGTACTTTTCATGGTACTTGGTGGGCAACATCATTAGCTATCAGTTTATGGTCCATTTGCCTTGGTTTTGGTGGTATTTTGACTGTTTACAATAGAAAACAACAAACAGTTTGAACTGTTTACACTCTTTTGAACTACATTATGGGTTCTTCTTCCACTGGCAGTGCTATCTTCAACATCACTAAGTTTGATGGTACCAATTATGCCTATTGGAAAAGCCAACTTTGGCAGGTATTGGTGCGGAAATAGCAAATAAAGCCACTAAGGATGCATGGCGAGCAACCTAAAACCATGACTGATGATGAATGGGATGAGCTTGATGAGTTATGCAAGTCCACCTCTTGTCTCTCACTAAACATGTGCATTACAATGTGGTTGAGGAAGCAGAGAGTGCTTGGCAGCTTTGGGATAAAATTAAGAAGCTCTATGACAAGAAAAGTCCAGCAGCCAAATGTATTGGCTGAAGCAGCTTATGGACCTGCGCATGAAGGAGAATATGACAATGTCTGCTCATTTGAGTCACTTCCATGCTATTCTCAAGAACTTGATTTCGCAGGGTATTACCTTTAATGATGAGGTTGCTCCATTGTTTTTGCTTGGGACTCTAAGTGAGTCATGGGATGTATTCCGCACTGCCTTATGTTCCCTTGCTACTATTTTGAACTTGCTTGATGTAGAGAGTGCTCTTCTGTAGGAAGAGATCAACTGTAAGAACTTGGATGCCTCACGTGTGTTGCATGCTTTGACTGCTAGAGATAGAGATGGTAATGGCAAGAATGACCATGGGAATGGCCATGGCAGAGACTCGCAGAAGTCTAGGTCTAAGTTGCGTGATAAGTCACGCAGCAAGTCTCGTGGGAGAAATGCTAATGTGACATGTCATCATTGCGGCAAGAAGGGTCATATACGCCCACAGTGTCATGAGTTGTGCAATGAGAAGCGCAAAGAGAAGGGGAAAGACAAAGTACATGAAAAGTCCTCTGATCGCAGCATTATGCCTGCAAAATCCAGTGTGAAAATCGAGGAGACAAATGTCATGCAGACTGATGACTTCGATGGGGAGTACATACTTGCAACTAGTTCTTGTGATGCTACATCTTTGACCGATGTTCACTCTATGTATGTGCAGTGCTAGCTTTTGGATTCTAGCGCTTCATTTCATGTTACACCATGTCGTGAGTGGTTCCACTCCTACCCCACTGTCTCTAGTTTAGTTTGCTTGGGTGATGACAGGGTCACTTGCTATTGTTGGCATTGGGGATGTATGACTGCAGTTCTTTATTGGCAATAATTTTCTGTTATAGGATGTACGTCATGTACCTACGCTTACATGTAGTCCTATGTCTGCAGGGCAGCTTGATGATGTTGGGTCTCATGTTTCATTTGGCGATTCTGCATGGAAGATCATCCGTGGGGTAGATTTTTCTTGCTAGAGGTGCCAAAGCTGGCAGCCTCTATCCTCTTGTAATTGATGGGTCCTCTGTGACCATGTTTTGTCAGTGGGTTCTATCCCATATGTATCTCTTTGGCATGCCCATTTGGGCCATATTTCCTTGAAGGGAATGAAAATGCTTTCTGGTTTGCAGTACTTACTGCCCCTTGACTACACATGTTTTCATTCATGTGAGCATTGTCTTTATGGCAGACAGACTAGGAATACGCATAAGAAATCTGGTAGGACACGCATGAGTGAGCCCCTGGCATTGGTTTATTCGGATGTCTATGGACCCATGCCTTGTCAGTCCATGGGTGGTGCAAAGTATTTTGTGACGTTCATTGACAATTTTTTGCGTAAAGTCTAGGCTTACCCCATTGAGCTTAAGTCCGAAGTCTTGGATGTGTTTCAGAGAGGGCTTGCATTGGTTGAGAACCAGACTGGGTATAGGCTGAAATGCCATAGGACTAACAATGGGGGAGAATATATGTCATGTGCTTTTGAGCAACTCTGTGAGTGACAAGAGGGGTATTAAGTGTCAATTTGCCGCCCCCTATACCCCACCCTAGAATGGTTTGGCTGAGAAGATGAATAGAACCATCCGGGAGCGTATACACAATATGCTTAGCCATGCAGGCTTACCATAGAGCTTTTGGCCTAAGACAGTCAGTATAGTTGTGCATGTCATAAACAGATCACCTTCTAGTGGTTTGGATTTCCAAGTTGTAGAGGAGGTATGGACTGGGAAACCTCCGTCTTATGCACATCTACGTGTCTTTGGATGTGAGGCATTCTATCATGTGCCCAAAGACAAGCATACTAAGTTGGATCCTAAGAGTGTCAAATGCATTTTCCTTGGCTATGGGGATGTAGGCGAGATAGGTTACTGCCTTTGGGATCCGCAAGCGTGGAAAGTCATCTGCAACCATGGTGTAGTCTTCCATGAAGACAATATGCATAGGCAGCCTGAGAAGGTGGTAGAGATACGTAGGGTAATATTCCAAGAGGAGCCACGTGCTCATGCATAGCTAGTTGGACAGCCTACAAGCAGCAGTTGGTACACATGGCCAGGGTGTTGGGACTGATCACAAAGCTGGTCTACTAGAGATAGACATCCACCTGATAGATTTGAGCCCTCGATGCATTATGTCTTGGTTACAGATGTAGGAGGGCCTCTCACCTATGATGAGGCTATGCGCAGGGGTGATAGTCACTCCTGGGAGAGGGCTATGCAGTTTGAGATAGACTCCTTGTACAAGAATATGACTTGGGATTTGGTTGCACTACCTCATGGCAAGAAGGCTTTGCCATGAAAATGGATATACAAGCTGAAAAGTACCCCTAGAAACCCCAAGCCGGCTTATAAGGCAAGACTTGTCGCTAAGGGTTTTAAACAAGAGCATGGAGTTGACTTTGATGAAGTCTTTTCTCCTGTGGTCAAGATGACCACCCTACACTTGGTTTTGGCCTTAGTTGCACAATTTGACTTGGACTTGTACCAAATGGATGTCAAGATTGCATTCTTGCATGGGGATTTGCATAATGAGATATGCATGAAGCAGCCTAAGGGCTTTGTAGAACCTAGCAGGGAGCACCTAGTGTGAAAATTGAAGAAAAGTCTTTATGGCTTGAAATAGGCACCTAGGGAGTAGTATCATAATTTTGATGTCTTTATGCACTCACAGGGCTATGACAAGAGTGTTATGGATCCGTGTCTTTACACGAAGAAAGCCTGTGATGGCTCCTTTCTTATTTTGGTACTTTATGTGGATGATATACTGATAGCAAGGAAAGCTCATGATGAGCTGGTGGATGCTCTTAAATCTCAACTAAAGAAGAGCTTTGAGATGAAGGATTTGGGACAAGCCTCTCACATTCTTGCTATGTGTATTAAGCATGACAGACATCATGGACTACCTCTCCCAAAGGGAGTACATTCATAAAGTCCTTGAGCGTTTCCGCATGCAGGACATAAAACCTATTGGCTATCCATTACCTTCTTATGTAAAGTTTTCACAGGCTAATTGTCTGTAGATGGATGAGAAAAGGGCCAAGATGGCCAAGATCCCTTATGCATTAGCCGTGGGTAGTTTGATGTATGCCATGATAGCCACTCATCCAGATATTGCCTTTGCAGTTGGTGTTGTGGCACGCTATATGGCTACACCTGGCAAGAAGCATTGGGATTCGGTCAAAGGTATCATGATATACTTGAAGGGCACATCAGATCTATGTATTTGCTATGGCAGCTAGGATACAGGAGTTATGGACTACACAGACTCCAATTATGCAAGACATGCAGATAGTAGGCAGTCCACTTTTAGCTATGTCTTCATGTATGCTGGAGGTGCTATTTCTTGGATGTCCAAGGTTCAAAAGTGTACGGCTCTCTCTACCACTAAGGCTGAGCATGTTGTGGCTACTGAGGCTTGCAAAAGGAGGCCATATGGTTAGGGTGTTTTTGGTTCATGACCTTGGGATTGATGCTACCCTTATGCTGCATTCGGATTCTATGAGTGCTATTCAGTTAGCCAAGAATCCGGTCTTCCATGCAAAGACAAAACACATTGAGGTGAGGTATCACTTCATACGTGGGGTCATGGAGGACAAGTTAGTTGACCTTGTTAAGATCTCCACTGACAAAAATCCTGCAGATTTTCTCACGAAAAGCCTCACTACTAAGCGCTTTGCCTTCCTTAGAAGATTGATGGGCATTGGATGAGATGACATTTTTCCTCATCATGTTGTACATGTGTACATTACACTGTCTTTTCTTTTTTCTTTTCACTCCTCACTGGAGTAGATTTGCCTTTAAGTGGGAGGTTGTTGGGGTAAAGGCACCTCCTCTGCCTAGCTGCCCATGTATTACTACATTGATAGTACTCGATTGATAGTACCCGTTCACTGCACATTGTAAGTGGCAGGCGCTCATTACTGTCACTTTATTCTTTATTCTTTTAGTGACAATTTGAATAAAGGAAGGCTCCAACACATTGTGACTATTGGAGTTCCCATTTGTGTCTCTCTCTCTTCTTGCTCTCTCTTCGCCATAGCTCACGTCCAAGCAAGCTTCGATCCTTCTCTCCTTTCACAAATCAAGATGACTAGAATGGAGCAGCAGTCGCTTAGTCCCCAGCTCCGATTTCAGCCCCAACTTCTTCTACTCTTGCAAATTCTTCCAGGAGTGATCATATCCGTCATTGCATGTAGTGTGATAATCCAAATCATGAGTGGAAGGACTGTCAATATTTTGAAGAGGCGAGAAGGCTGAAGTTGGTAGTCTAGAAGGACAAGATGATATGTTTTGGACATTCAAAGAAGAAGATCAAACCAAATTTTGGTAAGGGTGGTATGAAGAAGTTGTTAAAGGAATCTCTTTTGCGCTCTTCTTATGTGATGCCAGAGGTGGCAAGAGAAGTTGTTGTGCCTAGCCTTCAGTTAGAGTAGTTGCCGAAGGACAAAACTCCTTTATGGTCCTATGCACTACATGTATAGAACAAGGGGAAAGCTTCAACATCCAAACTTTCAGCCATAGGTGATGAGATCAGAAAAAGGACTAGATGGGATGATCAATTTGATGTCTTTTATATCTATGCCTATATGGCAAAATCTCAAGGATTCGAAGCGTTTGTTGAGGACAAGCAAAAAAGAGATGATGATCAACCTGAAGGCTCAAAGAGGGTGACTAGGAGGAGTGATCCAATTTCTTAGCCTTCTTCTTAAGGACCAAAGAAGAGTATGGTTGATGTTCAGAAGACAAAAGTACAAGAAGATCGGAAATCCCCGAAGACGAAGGATCCAAAGTCAAAAAAGTAACTTGGATTCAAGCTGCCTTTCGACATTGAGACGACTATGAACTTGAAGAAGGTGCTTGAGGATCGGATTCTTAACTGCAAAATTGAATTCACTCTTGGAGAAGTCTTAAAATTTTCCAAAGGAAAATTTTGTGATGTTATCATTGACATCATTAAAAGAAAACAACAAATTATTGAAGAATTGACATAGGATATGATCCATCGAGAGGCTTTAATAGTTGTGCTAAGGCTGTTATCTATGGCTTGTAGATTGAGAAGATTGATTCTGATGAGGAGATTACTGAGGATTCTACAGATGGAGCTTTATGTATGTAGTCCGAGAAGACCCTTCAGCCTTTACTTCAACCCGTACAGTATGCGGAGAGTGATGACATGCCTAGATTAGTGTCTTGTAGCCATTTTTCTCGCAATTGTTAGAATATGCGGGATCTAGAGTATGGCATGTGCAGAAGCTATGGAGGTTGAAAGAGAAAGAAGAAACTCCTAAAGACGTTGACCCTGACAAAGACAAATTGTCACACAAGTGAATTAGGTTCCAAGATTGAGACTTGGACTCATAAACACAATCTTGTGTGTGGATAGTGACATAAACACTTTACCGGAAAGAAAAGAGTACTATCATTGCATTAGAAAAAGAGTACAAGTACAATACTTTATAGGAATTGAGTGGTGGCACTTTCTCCTACTGTGCATATGGGATTTTGGTCCCAAGCCCTCACTGCTCCTTACAAAGGGGCTAAAGTAGGTGTGATTGCAAATATCTCAACACCCCTCCTGAATCACAACCAAAAGTACAAAGCATATAGAGGCTTTAGTGAAAGCAACAACTACAAAGTGTGGGCACACCATAAACATTGCAAAACACCAGAGGCTGTCGCAGAAAAGGCTAAGTGTGGGTACCATAAACATGATGGTCATCCAGAGGCTATAGTAGGGGCCTCACAAAGTCTACAGAGGCTTTAGTACAAGGCTTGTTTGAGGATTTTATAAGTTTATGTTTGAAGCATTAGGGCTATAAAATACAAAGCTAAAAATTTCTATTTGAATAGAAGGACTGATGAGGTTTGTCCTTCTCCTAGTGGTCTTCTTCTTATTCTTCTTCTTCCTTTGCTTCATTTTCTTCTTCTTCTTTGATTGCAACTAGATTGGCCTTTTGGGACCTTTTTTTGGCATGGCAGAACTTCTCAATGTGTCCAGTCCTTTTGCAAAAGTCATAGAAGAGCCAATTCTTCTTGCCTTTGCACCTATTGCTAACATATAATGCATGTTCATCTCTGGAGGTGCTTCGTTCTTTCTTAGTTTTTAGCTTGTTTTCCTCCTCTAACAATGATGCTTGGATATCAACAAGTTTAGGGTTTGGCATATTGATTAGAGTTGTTGCTTGGTTCTTCCTTAGTTTTTAGCTTATTTTCCTCCTCTAACAGTGATGCCTGGATATCAACAAGTTTAGGGTTTGGCATATTGATTAGAGTTGTTGATACATTATTATATTTAGGAGGCAAACTCTTAAGTAGAACACCAATGCAAACATATTCTTCCATTTTAATGTTGATTCCTGCAAGTTGGGTTAGAATTCCTTCCATGTAATTCAAATGTGTAGCAAGTGATGTGTTGACTTCATTTCAAGCCTAAAAAACTTAATCAAGAGACCATACTTTGATGATTTAGACTGTGCACCAAACAAGGTGTCAAGTCTCTTCCATGTATCCTGTGTAGTATCATAGTTATCCACATGGTGGATATAGCTTATCATCGTTCTTTTGCTAAGTAACTACAAGGTCCACATCACGACGCTTCTTTTCTTTTCTAGTGGTAATGGCCGAGAGGCCCTTCTTCATCAGGATGAGTTTGATGCGGGTCTACTAGGTGTGAAACCCAACTCCTTTGAAACAAGTAGTTGGAGAGTCTTTGCCCATGTTAGATGGCTGGAGCAGTAGCAAAAATCTTCATAATTCTCAGATTATATCAGTGGAAGAGCTGATTACAGTGTGTCAAGAGACACAAGTAATGACAGTGTGAAAACACACTATGTGATGACTATGTCTAAGTTTATGTCGAACTCGAATCTTCTTAGTTCAGGGTTGTTGCTCTTCCGTCTTAATCCAAGTTTTTCTCATGTGCGAAAGCTATGGAGGTTGAAAGAGAAAGAAGAAACACGTGAAGACATTGACCTTGACAAAGAAAAATTGTCACACAAGTGAATTAGGTTCCAAGATTAAGACTTGGACTCATAAACACAATCTTGTGTGTGGACAGTGACATAAATACTTTACTGGAAAGAAAAGAGTACTATCATTGCATTAGAAAAAGAGTGCAAGTATAATGCTTTATAGGAATTGAGCAGTGGAACTTTCTCCTACTGTGCATATGGGATTCTGGTCCTGAGCCCTCACTACTCCCCTTACAAAGGGACTGAAGTAGGTGTGATTGCAAATATCTCAACAGTAGTCACTAGGCTCGTGCGACTATGAAGAAGGTAGTCAAGCTTGGTGAGAGGGAGACCCCTTGTGTTGCTCTTTTGGATCACGGCTCCGAGATTAATGTCATAGTGTGTGGATTGTATGATACTCGTAGATGGCCAGTTGATGTGGATCATGGTTGGTGCATACATGCGGCCAACGACACTGCAAGAGATTTGTATGTTTCTCGTCCAAACTTGAAGATTTCTATTGGAGATGTGGATGAGACTTATCATTTCTTTGTGCAGAACTCTTGTTCCTATACTATTGTTTTGGGAGAGCCATTCATTGTTGAGTCTTTAATGGAGACTAAGGTTCTAGGCGATGGGTCTACCTATGTGCATATCTAAAGTAGGGATGGAAAGAGGGTTGTCTAGTTCATGACAGTTTGTGTCAACCATCGGCAGAATAACAATTCTTTGAGGGATTCCCCTCTTCTAGTAGAAGAGCTGGATTTTGTTAGGTACCATTGTCTTGTGAGATGACAGTAATACGAGATAGGAAAAGCTCTCCCTTCCTGGCAGCAGCAGTTCCTTCTTATGAGTTTATAGTGTGCCTACTGAAAGTACTTTGTGTTTTCAACATATTACAAACATGCCTAGAGTTGCCACACAGTACTTGAAGAGAAAGGAAAAAGAATTGAAGCTTGCAAGTCTTTTACAAGATGAAGACAAGGTAGATGGTCTCTATGATAGGTTTCCATGCTCATATACTATGGAGGATTTTTTAGCATTACTAAAAACTAAAAATCAAGAGCTGTCATTTGTCTTACATGACCATTCTTTGGCAATGTATTGCAAAATTGTTGATCTCATACTACAAGAAAATTTGGGTGCTGAGAATTCTCAACAAAAAGTGTTCTTTGTTGAAATATTTCAACAAAAAGATTTACAAGGTGCTGATTTACAGCAAGAAATAGGACTTACAGCTGAAGTACATTGTAAGCCTTAGTGTTGGGTTTTTTTATATGCAGTCCAAAAAATATATGCCTGATTTTTGTCGGTAAAAGAGTTGGGTGTTGTTTATACACATTAAATTTTATGTTTACCTTGGTATTTACAGTAGAGGAGGCTGAAATTTGCAGGTTGTAGCAAAGAAGCTAGAGTATAGATAAAATATAAGACAATTGACAAGAAGATCAAACCAGTTGTAGGACCGCTACCTTTGGACAGTGATGAGATGGTTAAGAGAGAAGTTATGTAGCCTCCTTTACGAGATCCTGCAGTAGGTAATGGACACAGGTTTTCAGCCGAGACATTGAAAGAGATGAAGATTGGGACTAAAGATTTTTTTACTTCCAGCAGAGGTGAAATGTTTTGGGGAGATGTTGAGGAAACATGGGAGAGCTTTCACTTTTTTCCCACATGAGATAGGATGCATTGATCCTAGGGTTGTGACACCTATGGTTATTTTTACCATTTCACATATCCCTTAGAATCTACAGTCTATTACTATGCCTAGGGCTCACTTGCCCAAATTGGTGGAGCTTTTGAATGAGAGGATTAGGATTGGGATTCTAGAACCATCTTTAGCTCCGTATTCTAATAGATGGTTCATAGTTCCCAACTTAGCTATCATGGCTTGGTTGGCTAGGACAATTCCAACATCACTAAAATAATCTTCCATGGATTTGATCCAAATTTTTGCATCGACTTCCACATTCTCGCCTTTCTTGTTATATTTCGAAGGTTTGACTTGCTTCAAAATATTCCTTTTCTCTTGGGCTTCATCGGAAATTATTGTGGGTGCAAAATTCTGGGAGATTTTCAACAATTTCCAAGTTAAATTTTACAAAATTTATATAGTGTTAATATTAGAGTTTGATACTCAAATTATTTCTTGCTTAATTTATTGAAACAATTTTCAAATAAAACTCTCTTCCCATTTCTAAAGTTAAACTGCAATTTTAGAGGTTCTAAGGGAAAATAAGATTCCATTATTTCTCTTATTGATAAAGTATCAATCAATTTTTATTACAACGAATATACAAGATAATCAAATAGCTCACATGTTCTTTTTTTTTTCAGAAAAGGATTCCCTACTACAATCTAAGCATGGCATTCTGATACATCCTTTATGAAGTAACTTGGATTCTGAGAGTAGATATCTAGGAATCTATATTTTTGAGGGAGTTCAGGAAATCCGTCCTTTTTGTAGTTGCAACGTCAGCTAGAGTGACCTACAACTTTTATTTTGTCGATTGGAAGGATCTTTGTAACTTCCTCGTAGATATACTAGTTTAGTTTGATCTTCTTGCCTCTAATATACAGGGTCGAGTTTACACTAGCTTCATAAAATAGATAGATCTTGACAACTTTAAGATCTTCCATCCATTTTACCCTTTTCAAATTATTTTGAAGATAAGCTAGACAACTTGCATCGATATAGCAGTATCCTTCACTAAATCATCCACCATCTTTCACAATATAGAGGTGAGGGGTTGTGTAACTAATCTAATATCCGCATCATTTGATTTATCTAGGAAAAATTGGATGAATGCATAAATGACATAAACATTACTCAAAAGATCAAGAGTCATTTCCAAGATTCGTTATTCTGCCATAATTCAAAAACATACATTATCAAAGAGTAGAAAAAATGTCCTAAGTTATTTTTACCATCCCAAAAAAAATCTTTTCAAGCTTACGTCGTATTCTATTTTAACGAGTGTTCTAATACCAATTGTGAGGTGTTCACCAAGCTCGTTCCAAGGCACACGTTTTTGTAGTCCATCAGTAGGTTTTCCAAATGACACCGCTCCTCGGCACTCCCTTGAAATATCATAGGGTTTGTCACTCAGACTCCACTGAGTCTACATTGCAATGGAAGTGTTCTGGCCAAACCCACTAGGATCGACCTGAATTTTGGGTTCCTAAAATTAGATGGGTCTCCTACCCCCACTTCCTACAGGATTACTTGAACTGAAGCGAACTTGCCATTGCACTTGATTCAAAGTGAATGGGAGACAAAGGGGAGTGCGGTGCATCAACCCTCCTGCCCATAAGGCAAAATCCCATTCCGGACCCCCTAAAACAATGCAAGTCGGTTCTACCTAACAATAGTTGTGGTCAATTTATCATCTTCCTATTTCTATTGTTGATTTAGAAAAGCTCCCAGCTAATCGAGACCACGCTACTATTGGACAGGCGTTACACCCATCCTCTTTCCTTTGATGATGGAATCTTTAGTTTTTTTAATTACCTATAGCACATTTTTTGGAACATATACAACCAGCTTCCTTAATTAGTCCGTTAGATCACATGTTCCTTCACGTAATTTATCTCACGGACACACATACAATTCAAACAGCCCTTGAGTAAAATAAATTTCTTTATTATATTGGAAGTTTATTACAATTTCCAACTTTCCAACCCTGCAGAAGATATATAGAATTCCATGAGGGTATTCTGCCCAGCAAGATTCCACCTTTATAACTAGTATTTAGGGTTTTAGGATCCCATCCTGGGTCATGAAGGGGTTCATCTCAGATTCTAGGAATAATGTGGAATTTATGGCCAGAGCCCCCCCTTGGCACCCACATCTCCTATTGCCCGGGGCTATCCCTATGGACAAACCTTTCGCTGCTATGGAGCCAGTCTAAGCCTCTCAAAGCAATAACCATGACCCCCTTAGAGTAGGGTCTCACAACAGCTAGCTTGGGGGTAGCCTAGTGCGACCTTTCCTTTTATCCTATTTGTCAATGTTTTTAATCAGAGATCTAGATTCTAGCAAACACAAATAGTCCTTTCAGATGTATATCAAATGATGCAATGATAATCACACCATCGTGCAATTCACAGTTCCCATAGCCTAGGTAGACCTTATCCTAAGATAACCTTACATTCTAATGAGAATTCTCCTCCCCATAAAGAAGTGTTGAGTACATCTCTTACAACATGTTAAGCAAGACATGAATTTCCCGTTTGGGGCTAGCTTATCCAACATAAGTGAAGTTCCTTTAGAAAAAATATTGCAACAATAATTTAATGAGATGATTTACAAGACCCTTAAATAGACATTCACTTTTCATAACAAGTGTTAATCAACCTTAACCTTGTCGCATTGACAATATATCAAGTTGTTTTTACTAATCTCAAGTGTGCATATAGTCTTTTACTCATTTTAAGCAATATCCTTATGCAACTATTTCTATCATCATCTTACAAATTATAATCTTGATTAATATAACTACAAATAATTATGTAGTAGATGAGATTCCAAAATGGATACGGTAACAAAAAAATAGCTAGCGAGAATAACATAATCATGAGATCTTGAACCAACACCATGAAAACAAGGACTAGAACCCATGATGTAGGTGCATGCACTTGCAAAGTGGATGTGAGCTTCTCACTCCCACTACTAGTTGAGACCCTAGTCCAAGTCAATCCCTCATCAATCTAAAGAACACCCCTTTCTGTGACTTGATCAATCAAGTGCTCCAACTAATCGACCGAGAGACCATAGAATCATACCAAATCAAGTGCTCCAGCTAGTCAATTGAGAGACCATAGAACCATACTAAGTATAATGGAGAGATCTGAGACTTTGGGCAGAGTCTTAGATACCTTCCAAGTCACCATCAATAGCTTCTAATAGGCTACCAACTTCAATGTCTCAGCCACCATGCCCCTCAAAAGCATGAGACAATAACTTTTAGAGTTATAGGGGCAAGGGATAGACAAACTAAACAAGTTGTTTTGGTATCAACAAGGATACAAAATAGCAACTTGTAATCATGCAACTAGAGATGGATAGCATCCAAATAATGTTATCGAATGCCGAAGCCATAAGACTTTGGCAAGATTCGTTATCAAATCTTGTGCAATGATGTCTATGTGACTACATAGATATGCTGCAAGTAGGCATGCACATTGCATAAACCCTCTTAACTAAAATGGAAAATACCCTAAGAAACAAGGATGATAAAAAAAATCCCATTAATAGCCAAGCAATTGGACAAGTATCATGTTTGGAATTAGAATGTTAACTTAAGTCTCAAGATTTTTACTTCAAGGTTGTATAACATCTTACTAATTTGATATCACATTTAGTGGCTATTACATGGTATTCTAGAGGGTGAATTTTGTTGGATGCAAGCACAAAGAAACCAATTTAGGTCTCATAGTGTAAAAATAAATCAAACTTTCTAAAATAGTTGCATTGAGCAGCACAAGTAAACCAATTTAGGTTTCACAATGTAAAAATTCATTGAAGTTTGGAAAATATTTTGAAAGGAGGATAAGGCAGATTATAGAGAATGTTTTGATATTTGAAACCTCTTTACTAAAGGATGACATTTCATGGGAGAACATCCATGTATATTTAGGGTCATATATGTTTTGCAAGCATAGAGTGTGTGCTTAGTGGGGCAGATTGTCTTGGTTATGCTTGTGGTTGATTCCTCTTGAGCTCGATACATAAATGTATAGCTTTGTATATTCTTTATGAGCTCAAATATATGGCAAGATTGATGTGCCCCCCCTTAAGCTAAAAGGGAAGGGGGGAATGACACATTATCCTCTATTAGTTGCAAAGTAGACCATAATCCATAAGCTACCACCAATAAGATATAGCTTAATATGAGCTACATACCTTTGGCTCACCTTTGGTTTATTTTATACACTATGGTCCTATTAGTAAGAATGTAGTTAAAGATTTTTTTTAATCTAAGAAACTTTACATTAAACTTAAGTGTGTTTTGCTAAGCTTCATGTGTACTCATATATGTGTTTAATAGCTTGTAGGCATATGTCTAATTTGTTCTAGGGTTATGGAGGGCATATTTGAGTAATATCAAAAGTGTTATAGGGTCAATAACACTTAGTGCTATTATTAATGGCTTCTCTAGCTATGGAGGAGTATATCTGACTATTAAGGAATGAGACATTTATTTTCATTAAAATTTTTAAAAAACAAATACTAGAAGAATATTGTTGACCATAAAACATTAAGCTTCAACAATATCCTAAAACAAAAGAGCAAGGAAAGAAAGCTTATTGAATTATATCCTAAGTAACGTCGGCTTTCAATGAGTCAAGAGAAACTCTTTTTTTGCAATGCACATGTTACACATGCATACATTGAAATAAAGCACAACCTACAAATGAACAGTCCTTTTCATGTCCCACACACAGACACGCATGTGTACACACACACACACACACACACACACACACACACACACACACACACACACACACACACACACACACACACACACACACACACACACACACACACACACACACACACACACACACACACACACACACACACACACACACACACACACACACACACACACACACACACACACACACACACACACACACACACACACACACACACACACACACACACACACACACACACACACACACACACACACACACACACACACACACACACACACACACACACACACACACACATGTGCACACACACACAAGACCATGTGTGGATACATGGGATATTGCAATGTGCACATGAAATGTGTAGTGTTAAGGCTATTGTAGCTTGTCCCCTTTGTTGTTTGTGAACATAATTGCTTCCCTTTGCTCACAAATGTGAAGCAAGCAAGTTAAAGCCTCATGAGCTTCAATCAGGTGAAGTAGATTAGTGGGCCTAGCTAGCAACACTAGCCAAGGTAGCTAATATCATCCTACGGCTTCAAATTTTTAAAGGAAACAATGTGGGATTTTAAGATAACAGCCTTTAAAATTTAAATTGTTTGTACCAAGCAATGGACATTAGATGTAGGAAGTAAATGTGTGAGAGGTTGGAGATGGGTCGGGGGGACCCACTTATAGGTCCCTAAGATCTAGGAGCTTGAGGGATGGTATCATGGGCCTAGCTCTAGTGGGATGAGACATGAGAGGTAGAGAGGTTGGGTGGTTGTATATGATGCCCATGTGTGAAATGTGTATATCTAAACAATACTCCTTCCTCTTGACATATGAAGCTAGTCCTAAGATAGGAAGCACCCTAATTATTAGTAATGCTGATATAAAATAATGGCTTGGTGCTCTACTTTGCATGGCTTAGGCACAAAGCACCTAGTAGTAACTAGCCATACAATGTTGCAAATGAGTATTTCTTTTATTCAATGACACACACATAATGTATTATAAACAATATTTGCAAATCTATTTTTTATCATAATAAAGAAAATTGATAACAAATTCATGATTATATGCTTATAGTTTATATGGTTATGACACATTGGTACCCCCTCTCTCTCTCCCCGATTAAATATTAATCTTTGTCCTTTTTTATAAAAAAAATTATTCTTGGTTTTCTTTATTTTTGATTTGCAAAGTACATGTGCCCTATGTAACAAGTGGGATACACACTGACTAGGGGTTAGACACCCAGTCACATTGACCAAGGTATATAAGGTGTAAGAGTCCCAGATTAAGGCAACCAGATTTGTCTCCAACTTCCATGGCTTCCTCCTTCCTTCTCTCCTCTTTTCTTTCTTTCTCTCTCCTTTTCTAGTCTTCTTTTCTCTTCTTCTTGCTCTCTTTCTCTCTCTTTAGTTCTTCTTCTCTCTCCTCTTAGTTTCATTCATTACAAGTGGTATCAGAGCTTCAGGCTTTGCTCCTTTTCTCCTTTCCCCTTTCTTCCTTTTCAAATCCCAAAACCCTAGTTACTCAGCTTACAGGTACAAGTACACCAACAAGGATTGCAATTAACCTCAGCTTTTTGGAGTAAACAAGAGCTATGGCTGGAGACTCAAAAATATCTGGAGGTAAAATGGTTAAAATAGCATGACATCACTTCTTTTCATGCAAATTTTAGGGTTCCTAGGCCAAGTTTGGAGTTCTAGGAGTTGGAAGAGGGCAAAAATCCCAGTCACTTTTTGCCTCAACCTTTGCCTCAACCCTCCTTCTCTCTCCTTCCTGCAAAAGTTGTTATGGCTGCCAATCAACACAACCTCTCCAAGCTTATACATATCCAAACCATCAGCCAACCCCAGAGGCTAATCCCCACCATCCCTAGCTACATTTTGAACACCTGGGTGTCTAGGGAATCCATGCCAAAGGCAGCAGGTGCAATAGCCTGCAATTTGCGGTGCAAATTGCGCTGCTACCCTTGACCTCCTCCTGCCTCTTGCTCCTATTTCTGGCTTTCCCTCTAGCACTCTTCGCCTCTTGGGGCAAGGGCTGAACCCACGTCAACAAGATTTGACCTCCTTCTCCTTTGACATTGAACCCTTGATTGAATCCCCTATTGTACACTACCTGTGGGTAGCCATTACTGCTCAGTCTATCCAAGCTCTTAATCCAACCCACAACCTCTGGAGCTTAGCCCTCAGGAGACCTTGCAACCCCTTTTGCCCCTTCCCTACGTGGATTGAAGACATGGAGCTCAGCATGCATGGGAGCTTTATGGGCAACCAGGAAAGCTTCACATGAAACTTTCCTTCTTTGAAGCTTAAGCTCGAGAACAAGCACGGGAGCCATCATCATCATTGGGAGCATTTGAATGCTAAAGTCTTCTTCCATGGGAATGCCCCAACCAACTAGGCTTGATTGATGGAGCAAATGGGCATCATGATGAGCTATGATTCAACAGTCTCCCTAAGCATCGAAGAGATATGTCAATCTGATCTTAATCTCTCAAATTTGGCCACTTGCTAAGCTTAATCCGTTGTTGGAGAGATTAAAGATTGCATAGTCTCGGTAGCTCAATCTCCTTTGCATGCATACATCATATCTAATCCTGAAAATTCATTGTATTGGCTGACATTAACCCCCATTTTGTCTTGTGACCTTGGATGAGCCTCAAAGTTAATAGTAGCCATTGGTAGCAACTAGTGAGCCACTAAATTGCCAAAGTAATCCTTACCCCGACCCTTGTTCATCCCTTGCATCTCATGAAAAGGCCCAATGTCTCCTTTCCAATGCAACTCATACTGATTGCTTAATAAAAATGTCTGCCATGTATACTCCAACTGAGGAAAAAGGCCGATGCCAAGCGAGGTGGTAAGACAAAAGAGAGATGACCCTCCCTTACCACTTAAGACTTTGAAGGAGGGCACAACCCGAGGAACTTTGCCCACCTCCCAGTGATCTAGAACCTGAGACCTCGATGTAGGTGCAGGTACTTTCCCATGGTCTCCACTTTCATTGATGCAATGATCCCCCTTGGACACCTCCTCAATGCTAATGGCACCCATATATGACACTTGAAGTGCATGCAGTAAGAAGAGATGTATGGTAATGAATTTACTTATGCATTGATATGGCAGAGAAGATGGGTACGACATGATGCTTGGGATAATGCTCAATATGCTCAGGATGGTATTTATATTGCCAATCAGGCCTCTCTAACTATGCTCCATCCATATAAGGCTTTTGCAATAAGAGCCAAGCAATGTTTTGGTCATAGTCCTGGATAGTCCATGAAGATCCTATTGCAAAAAATTTTATGTTGAATCTGGAGTGAACCTTATAGCTCACCTTGAAGAGGTATTGTCCCCTCTAGTTTGAATCAAAAACCTCCCTAATCAGAGCTATGGTTTGGAATTTATGCCCATTTTTGTAATCTAGAGTCATTGTGGATAGGGTGTAGACTGCTCCAAAATAGGCACAATAATTCCATTGTAAAAAATTCTGATCATTTTCTATCACAAACGTTAATACCTCATCTTGAAGAGAACTTTTTCCCCTCCTACCTAAACCAAAAATCTCATCAATCGAAGCTTTGTACAAAAAGTTATACCCCATTTACTGACAGCAAGTCCTGTGGACTGCATCTAGATGGTTGACCAGAAAGGTAAAAGCAAGGCCCAAGAGGACCTCCAAAGGGAGATTAGAGACTCTTGGACATCCATGAATGAGGAACCAATCTCGGCACAAGATTACCATGGTGATGTACAAGAGGAAATGCCCAAAACAGACCCACACACCTTGCTCAATCACACCCTATGTCAGCATGAGCTTCGTCACATGAAATAGCATAATGACATGGTTACTAACCACCACCCAATGATATCTAAGTTTGATGAAGCCATCAAGAACATGGCCCTCTCAAACTAGAGGACTCAACAAACCTTGGAGCAGCTCACTACTCTTGTTGCTCCATTAGATACCACTTCAACCCAAGAGAAGGTCAATGACTCTAGGCATGAGTCTAGACATCCTCCACATCAGGAGCCATTGCATGGTCACAGGGTATACTTGGTGCTAAGGGAATCCCCCCTTCTACCTACAAAATTGGTGAACCCTCTCATGCACAGGATGAGCCCCTGTTGAATTCCCCTATCAACCATGTAGCCAACATCCCATTAAGGCCCTCCCCCACCCTTGGTCAAAATTCCCTCGCTCTCCCTATAGAAGCCCCCATACACCCTATATGAATCATCCCCATCATGGACAACATGGTACCAATGGCTAGCATGGCAATCATGGACAGCTTGGCTATAGTGGACAACATGGGATAAATGCACCACATTGGATGTATGGAAAGCAAGGCATGTATGCCCACCACGAGATGTATGGGTAGTAAGGGTTTCATGGGTAGCATGGCCCCAATGAATTGTGTGTGACAAGATCATCCTCACAAAGTACAATGGGCAATCCCCCTCACCATCTCACTTAGAGGAATGGACGTCCAAGTTGGAGTCTTAGTTAATATGGAGGATGTTGATCACAAGCAGTTCTATGACCCAGAGGATGGGTTTTCCTTTGGGTGGTGATCCATCACCGATACTTGATCTGACATCCCACCCACCTACCACTTCCTTTTACTCTACCTCCTTGGATGCTTGGATGAGTTCTTAAAGCCCCAGCACTCTTCGCATTCAAGAAGTATCCATGGAAAGCAGTCTTCATCCTTATGGACAATGGTAGCACTCACAGTTTTGTCAATAAATCAGCCATTGATTGGTTGAAATGCACCCCTATGGCATTACACCACCCCTTGAAGGTCCAAGTATCAAATAGAGAAGAAGAAATCAGCACACATGTATGTCCTGCAGTTCCCTTATGCTTAGCTGAAAATTATGTGGCACTAGTTGATCTAATTGCCTTAAATATGGGCCCCATTGATATTGTCTTGGGCTATGATTGGCTAAAACAATTGGGGAATATTGCTATGGACTTCTCTTAGCTCTACATGGAGTTTATGATGCATGGACAGCCCATCCACCTAGCGGGAGTTCAAGATCATACTACTTTTCAGCTCATTACAGCAAAGCAACTCAAAAGGGAGTTTAAGAAATTCTCATAAATCTTTGTTTTCCAATTGAATAAGGACAATTCAGGTCGTCCCTCTACAATATCTAATGATTTAGCCTTGCAGGCCTTACTTGAGGAATATAGTGACCTATTTCAGATGCCTGCAGCCCTTCCTCCTAAGAGGCAAGTAGACCACTCACTTGATTTAGAGCCGCATTCCAAGCCACTAAACAAGCCCCCTTATAGACTCTCCAAGTGTGAGCATGAAGAGGTTGTAAATCAAGTCATGGAGTTGTTGGATATGGGTTTCATTGAACCAAGTTCTTCCCCCTATGCATCCCCTGTCCTGTTAGTCAAGAAGAAATATGGCTCCTTTCACATGTGCATTGACTACAAAGACTTGAACAAAATCACGATGAAGAACCGCTACCCCATCCCACGGATTGATGATTTGTTGGATGAGTTAAAAGGGGCATGCTTTTTCACCAATATTGACTAATGCTCTGGCTACGATTAGATTCGTATGAGGGAGGGAGATGAGGTCAAAATGGCCTTCAGGACTAATTGTGGACTTTATCATTTTCTAATGATGCCTTTTGGGTTGATTAATGCCCCGCCACATTTCAAAGCCTCATGAACAAAATCCTACAACCCTTTCTGTTCAAGTTTGTACTTGTTTTCTTTGATGACATCCTTATTTATAGCAAGTCATCCAAGGAGCACTTGGCACATGTCAGAAGGGTGTTTGACATATTGAGAGAGCATTGACTCTTTGCTAAGGAGAGAAAATGCATCTTCATGCAGACATATGTGGAGTACTTGGGACACTGTGTGAGTAAAAATGGCATGTAGGCTAACCTGAAGAAGTGCAATGTGTTAGAGACTGGCCCACTCCTTCCATCACCACTTCTTTGCGTGGCTTCCTTGGTCTCTCTTTATTCTATAAACGCTTCATTAAGCACTATGCCACCATTGCAACACGTTTGCTTAATCGCTTTAAAAATGAGTCATTCTTTTGGGATGCCACTACTGATCATAGCTTCAAACAGTTAAAGGATATGCTTACTTTTGCCCCCATCCTTGTCTACCGCCTTGACTTCTCTAAGTTGTTTACAATTCATTGTGATGCCAATGGTAGGGGTCTTAGTGTAGTATTGTTGCAAAAGCATAGTGTGATTGCATTTGGGAGTTGTAAGCTTGATGAGAAGGAGATGCAAATGAATGTATATGACCAGGAGATGTTGGTCATCCTCCATGCCATCAAGAAATGGCACCACTATTTGTATGCCAATTGCTTCCAAGTCAAAAGCGACCATCGAGTCTTCCAGTACTTCTTAACTCAATCCACTTTGACTCCTAAGCAAAGGCGATGGGTGGCAACCTTACAAAACTATGGCTTTGACATTTCGCACACTTAGGGCAAGGATAATATTGTGGTTGATTCACTTTCTCAAATGTGGGCATGTAGAGTATCCTCTATCTCTGAATTGCACAGTGATTGGATTGAAGAGCTTCAAAAGGCTTACTTGTTAGATGATCACTTTAGCCACATATTCCAGAAATTACAGCATGGGATCATGGCTGAAAACTCCCAATATCAACTCAAGCATGGCCTTATTTGGTCCCATGGCAAGATTTTCATCCCACACACTTCCCCCTTCACGCAAAAGATCATGGAAGAGATGCATTCTTGCCCCACTGCTAGTCACTTGGGTGTTTTCAAAACATATGATAGGATTGCCAAGAGCTTTCATTGGAAAGGCTTATGGAGGGATGTCAAGGACTTTGTGACCAAATGTATTCCATGCCAATAGAACAAGGACAGTACTCTCAGGCCCACTGGCCTCTTGCAGCCTCTCCCTATCCCTCAAGGGAAATGGATTCACATCACAATGGACTTTATCACTGGTGTTAACCTCATCACAAAAAGAAAGAGGAAAAAGTAGAAAAGCGCAAGTCTAGACCTAAAAGAGGTGGCCTAGAAGGAAATCAGACACAACAAAAAAGGCAGGAGAAGGAGAACGACTAAAAGCACAAGGGTAGCCTCAAAAATCAAGTCAAAGGCAAATGCGCATTTTTAAATACAAGATGCCCCTAAAAGTATTATAAAAGAGTGACAGGCTCCCTCCTATGCAAATTATAAAAGTAGATGGGTAGTAGGAAGGAAGCTAGGAAGATAGGAGGACAATGGACAAAAGGGCCTAACCATGTAAAAGGGGGATGACCGCCCAAGGGAAAGAGGGTTTTTTTGTATATAAAGTTTAAATAGGGCACAACAACTAGGAAAGAGTGGGAAAAGATAGGCTTCCAGGTCTAATGACTAAGGAGGGTGAGTTGGGAGGTAAGAACTGAGTAAGCCAGGACCCCAAGGTTAGGGAGAAGGAGCTCATTTTTGCACACTGAGAGTGTAAGAGAGAGCTTGAGATAGAGGGAGGGTTGCAGGTTAAATAAGATATCATGGCTGTTGATTTGGAGTTTTCCAACCACCCTAGGTAGATACAACTTTCCTTGCTATGTATTTCCTCAATCTAGAAAGTCTTGTAAGCAGTTGCAACCACTTTGTGGAGCAATCAGCCAAAATGCATCGCGATGCACCGTCGAATTTATAGTCGGGACCACTATGTCCTAGTCTGACTCCCAAAGTCAAGTAATCGAACCGTCTAACTGGGGAGCATTGGACCTCGTCCAACTCCAGTCCAACTCAAGGAGTCAAACCCCACCCCAGGTTCGATCAGACCACCCGTCCAGTTGAACACTCATTGACAGTCGGACCAAGCCCTTTGGTCCGATCAGCGGACCAACCATCCAATCAGATGACCTTCCCCAATCAAACCATCTGACTGATCCAGTTGAACCACCAATCAATTGGACACCCAACTGTCCAATCAGATGACCTTTCCCAATCTGACCATCCGATTGGTCTAGTTGGACCACCAATCAATCGGACACCCAATTGCTAATTGGACCAAACTTTGAGTTGGACTAAGCCCTTTGGTCAATCGAACCTACCAGTCGGGCCGTCCAACTCCTAGAGTCAAGACCTCCAAAATCGGTCTGGGAATCGGACCAGTTGGGCAAAAGACAAAAGAACTAGGAATAGGACCACCTCCCCAGGTTAGGACAATTGGGACACATTCCCGACTACCCCTAGAAACCCAACCCAGCTCATCAAAGCCAAAAACTAGAGAAAATTGCAATGGGGTAGTCTAGAAGTGACCTCTAGCAACTTGGCCAAGAGACTAACCTGACTTAGAGCCATACTAGGTCATGGACAAGCCAAGGGAGTAGCCATGCCTGTATGATTGTTTTGTTTGCGCACCCCACGGTGATTTCTTTTACATAAGTGCACCAAAGGGACAGAAATCCTGAATTTGCACTGTGCACAATAGAGCACCTAGCACTGAGTGTACATAAGTTAAGGATTGTTTTCAATAACAAGGGATACACTTAGACATAATAACTTGAAGGAACCCACCAATAGGAGGCGACCCCAAAACACAATCAAGTGCCTCAGAGCCCAATTAATAGAACCCTTGAAGACGACAATAGGACAAAAAGAATATCAAGATTGAGGGCAAAGTGCTACCAAAGCTTCTTGGATCGATCGACAACCTCGTGGAGCAAGAAGCATGAATGATGTCAGGAGCAAATGCAGACCAAGGAGACGATTAGTTGGACTTGGGTGAGTTTCCAGTCGCCAAGACATGGTTAATGAATACGACCTACTGACCAAAATAGTAATCCACGGTAGTCCAATAGAGGAGGTAGTGGCAAGCCTAGAGGAAGAGAGAAAAGCAGTTAGGAAAGCACTACAGGACATAGCAGCCTACAACCGCGAGCAGAGAGCTAGGAAGCTGTAGTAGCAGGATGTAGATGTGCATGAAGCATGACACGTGATAGCCTTAGATGGCAAAAGCAAGGTGCGACCAAATGCGAAAAGAGAGAGAGAGAGAGAGAGAGAGAGAGAGAGAGAGAGAGAGAGAGCGCTGGAGGCAGCATACCTCATGCTGAGTAAGCTTGTGACCAAGTGGCTCATGGACAACATTGCTACTGAACAAAGTGCAACAACACTAGCAACCTCGCTACTCTCAGGCCTAGGAATTACTCATGGGGGCGAAGAGCCAATAAATAATCCATGCAATAGCTAAGTAGTTGGACAAGTACCAGAAGCCTAGTAGCAACCTGTACAGTTTTGTAGAGCAGTTTGAGCAAGTTTGTGAGGCCAACAGTCTCACAGTCCTTGCACAACGCTCCCAGGTGTTTTGGCCTTGCTTAGGCGATAAAGGTAGGACATGGTACACCATCTTAGACATGGTAGAGCATGCAAACTTTGCCAGACTAAAAGATATTGTCATTAAGAGATTCTCAAAAGTATAATACTCTGATAACCTCATAGTCCAACTGATAAATGTCAATCAAAAGGACGAGGACATAAGAGACTACATTACTCATGTGTGTAGCATCTTCAAGAGAATCCCCACATAAGAGACTACATTGCTCATGTGTGTAGCCTCTTCAAGAGAATCCCCACAAATGAGCTACCCAATGAAAGAGTTTTCTCCATCGTGTTCATGAACAGAATCCACAGCAAGGAGTTGTACAAGGCTTTGGCAAGTAACTCTAGCTTGTAGCAAGACGTGTTAGCTAGGGTCTTTAATGAAGCAATTAGGTTGGATGACCAGTTGAGAGAGAGAAGCTCTCAAATTTCAAACTGTGACAACCCTAGTCAGAGGACCTCAAAGAGGACCACAATCTCGAGCGAGGGATCAACCCCTAGCATGCAAGACAAGGGGAAGAGTGTAGATCGAGGTGAGAATGGAGCTAGCACGACTGCAAGAATTGGTGAGGAAAACAATGCGATCGCACGTCCAATGTGTGCATTGTGGCAGCAATCACCTTTCGACTGAGTGCCAGGATCCTAGATCTAGCGAATTGTAGTAGGTTTGGTCATGATTCCATACACTATAGGTTGCCTAAGAGATTCCCTCATGTTTAGTAGTACAATTTTCCATACCTAGGGGACAAGCTGTCAAATTTCTTTGGAAGAGGAGCCCAGCTAGTGCTCCCAACACCAAACGATACAAAAGATGTCATCCCTAGGACGGAGATCAACCCAACAGCATACCTAGACCACCAAGACGCTATGTGACCCATCCACCGAGTGTGATGCTCCAATCCATTATGTGGAGGCGCCTAATGATGACAAAGCCTACATGAACCCTTACGTCATCCAATCTTGATGGTGACTAGTATTGGTGATGGCATTAGGTAGAGGTAGGGAAAGAGGATTCACATGACCAATCCAATCTCTTGTTGGACTTGCGGGTCACCCGGGCCACATCTCATCATGCTATCCAAAGAGAGAACAAGTGAATAAGGAAAAAGACAACCTCATATGTGTCGAGTGCGGAATCACTCATCTCTTTGTTGATTGCCCTAGACAGAAGCCATCCCTTAGTTCGGCAATCGTGCCATCAGTATCCTTGGGGCTGTTTGGAGTCAAGACATTCGACAACAAGGATACACCCATCCCTCTGCATGTCATGACCAGAGCACAGATGAAGCAGGAAAGCATATCACTACTAGGTCCCAACAATTTAGATGCAACCTTAATAGGAAAGAAGAGCTAAAGGAGAAGGAAGAAAAAGACTAACGCAAAGGTCACACTTAAGACTGAGGGTGCGACAATGCTAATGACTAGCAAGAAGGTCATAGATGCAGAGGCAAAGACTACCACTCCAAAGATGGCAGAGAAAGGAAGTGTGAAGGTAGGGGAGTATCCTCATCCTAGGCGCTAACTCGAAGCAATAGCCAAAGTAAAAGAGTGGGTAAAGGAAGCCCCGGAGCACTTCAAGGACGTTGAGCCTATCCTAGAGGATGAGATCAAGGATCTCTCTAGCATGAGCATGCTAGACTTGCCTGCACAACCAAGGCTGAGAAACATACCCATGCCACAGGCAACACCTCCTATGCCAAGTTTAGATGCTATGGGCCAACCAGTCAATCAAGGCCAATGGCCAAGAGGAAAAACCCTACGAGAGAGGCAACCAACCAACAACCTCCTCGCAATGTTGGTAACCACCCAAGTGGCTCTGTGTAGAAGACCTGCTCAAGCAACACCCCATACTATGGCAAGAGTTGAAATACTAGGTGTGAAACACCTAGAAACAATGCCTAATATGGCAAAAAAATTTAGCAAAATTGTACACAATTGGCACATTGTTACCAAATTTTTATATTAATTAAATGCATATGTGGTGTTTGTTGTTGTTGTATTTGGAGGACGTGTATTTGCAGTCTGGCCAGGAGATGTTGATACAATGAAGTTTTTGCAGTCTACCAAGAGATGTCGATATAACAAAGTCTTTGCAGTCTGGTGGCCAAGAGATGTTGATATAAGGAAGTTTTTGTACGAGAGAAAGGTGGAGTTTTAGACAAAATTTGATAGATTTTCTTAGTGAATCCCAACCATGACCATCTAAAATTTTCCCATAGGGAATTATTATCACCTAGAGAAGATAAGATCTTGTTACACATTAGAGGCTTTTAGGGGGTTTTGAGATTTGCCAAAGTCTTAATAGGTTGAGATGACAATGTTAGAAGTGCAATTTTGAGGATTGAAGGTAGGATATCTTAGTATTAATTGAAGAGGGTGGTAGGGGAGGGTCTTCCTTCTTTCCCATGACTCCCCTCTTTCCAACATCAAATTTGATTTTGCTTTAGTGAAAAGAGGCAGTTCTAGGAGCTTTGTGGTGGTTTGACTCATCACCTAAGTAACACTTGCATGTCCCTCATAACCCACAATGCAGAGCACATGTTATCTCCATAACCAAAGTATCCTTGCCCTGGCCACCAAGCCAAAGTGTTACACTCTATGAGTGTGAGGATCATTGGACACACCCTTATTCTTTTAAGGGTTTGATGCATGAACCCTCTACAGATACCTCGCACCTAGTCTACCCACAACTATATACAAATCTAACAACTCTATGTGATTTGGTGGTCAACAATGCAAACCAGATTTAAGATCGTCAATTTCAAAGTTCTAAAGGCTCTTTGGAAGAATCTAATGGTAGCAACATCTTCAAATCTAAGTATTCATAAAAAGATCACAAGGATACTACATTTCCAAGTAAGTCAAAGGCATAGTTTATTACAAATTCAAATGCAAAAGGCACATTAGAGCTCTAGCTAGGATTGTACCATTAGATTTCAAAGTCCTTAAAGATGTCCATTCTAAGGTTTAGAGGGGGGAGAGAAAATGAATTGAAGGGAAAAAATGAAAGTTAGAAAAATAAGAAGCCATTGCAGGACGTCATGGAGAAGGAGGGGTTGTGAGGCAAGAAGGGGTGCCATGAATCTGCGAGAGGGAGAGAGGAGCCGCCTCCTCTGTCGCTGCCAATAACTCTAGTTGTATCTCCAACAATGAGTAATGACAATGCTCAATCAGACAAAGATTTTGTCATGGTGGTATCTTGAGTTCCTATGATTATGCATCAATTCGGCGAGGGCATAAAGTCTATCAACAGGTGTGTGCTTCATGACATAGCATGTCATTCCTAGCATATCACAATTTGATTGGTGTTGCATACACCAAAGATGAAGGAAAACTGTAGCAGCAGAAACTGAAGTTGTAGATGGTCCTAACAACGAGGGAGAGATGTATACCAAATTAGGAAAGCTTAGGAATCACTTTCCTAGTCCTAGCCTATGCTGATGAAGCAGAGCATGGCTTACCAGCTCCAAATTACAATTGGTCTCATGGTAGATCTTGGTGCTACCTTGCCACCTTTTTTATCATTGCCATGTCCACCTTCTTGACCTTTGCCATGATCGTCGTCCTTATCTTTTACTAAATCATCATCATTCCCGTCAATCATCATTATCCCTCTTTCAATTGCCATCCCTCATCCATCAATTCAGGCGCAGATAGGCGAACTCATTTCCATGTATTCTTGGTGGCCACTATAGCAGATGAGAGAGAGAGAGAGAGAGAGAGAGAGAGAGAGAGAGAGAGAGAGAGAGAGAGAGAGAGAGAGAGAGAGAGAGAGAGAGAGAGAGAGAACCTTATGGAGGGTGCCTCCATCATGATGATGATTGGTGAAGAAAGAGCAATGGGAGGCTTCCAAAATACAATCAGAGCCAAGAAGATGTATGAAAATCCCAATTAGAGAAGAGCAAGAGGAGAGAATTGAAATTTATGCCTTGTGGAAGATCATCGCCATGCCTTCTCCTCTAACCTCAAATTGGAGCTTCAATGTACCCACCTAAACTGAAGTGGTAGGCTGATAGAAGGAATTTTTGACTTTCAATCGCTCTATCTCGCATGCAGTTTAGTGCCCAAATTGTCAAGATATTGAATTAGTCCTCTCCCCCTTCATATGTCACCATTTCTTTCAAGAGAGAAGCCATAGTAATTAAGCCCGTAATTAGAAAGCTTAATCCTAACTCATAAAAGACCATTCATATTGCAATAAAGACATGGGCAAGTTGGTAGTCTCAGGATAAGTGAAGGTGAAGAGCTGATGTTTGAGATGACTGGGTGGAAGGCAAACCTTGGCTAGACTGCAGGAAGTGCACCTCCCAAGACAGGATTTCGACTTGCGTGTTTTCAAGTAAGTGCCTGACCTATATAACAAAAATAAGTAGTATGAAGTTTTAACTCTATTGGTTTATAATTTTTATAAAATGTCTTAAGACTTGATTTTCAACTTTGAATAGTTGTTAGTATTTATGTATGCCTGATTTTATATTTTAAAAATAAAAAATAGCTAAAAATGCTTTAAAATGGCAAAGATGAATCTTTATAAAATTTTTGGTTGCATAATTATGAGTTATAATATATTTCCCATGAATTCTATAACGTTGAAAGTTTACTAAAAAAAATTGATAATATTTGGAGATCATTTAACATGTTGGGAAATTCAAATATGATAATTTTTTAGTAAAATTTTCAATTTTCATTTAAAAATTTATGTTTTGCATCAATAAAATTTATGATCAAGTCAGATTTTTTATGCTTTAGTAAAATTTCTAGAAATTAAAAAAAACAATTTAATATTATTCTTGTTAAAGAAAATATCCATATAAACATGGTGTTTTTGATTTGACATAATTAAGAGTATACGCAGTGTATTAATATACGACATGGGGAGAAATGTAATGGTATTTTATGATAGTTGCTAAGTTAGAAAATAACTATAATCCTTAATCGAATTATAAACAACATAAAATTAAAAATTTATTTATATGATGGCTTGAGGGGATGTCTCGGCATCTATATTAAACTTTTATAGGTTGTTCATTTTTTAAAAATGCTTAGATGATCGTTAAGATAAACAGTGGAGGGCCACTAGGATAATTGATAATTAAGGGGAGATATGGGGGTTTAAAATAAACAATGTATGTGTACACAAGAAGAGTGCAAAGAGAACTTGTTTTTATCCTAATCAATGTTTAGTAATGAAGAGAATATAATAATTTTTAGTGATTAATAAATAATAAAAGGAATTTATTATATAAAGGTAGAGAAAAGATAATTTAAAAGGATTTTAAATGAAGATGTGCAGATAGATCCATTAGATTTATGTCTCAAAACCAGTTCCCTTAGAGATAAAAATCCTAGGCTTAGTATCCTACTCTCCAATATAGAGACCTAGCCATGAAGGTTAAAAACAAAAGCAATGTGCAAGACTAAGTAGGTTTACTAAAGTTTAGATATTTGCATGAGATTAGTTGGACCACTATGAACGAGTGTCGTAACTATCAAGGAAGGCTAGATAAATCATAAGAACTTAGTTACCAATATCACCTATTCAGTGCAACAACTCGCAAGAGTTTGCTTGGCAACCCGGTCAAAAGTGGCTCGGTATTTGGCCATCGATCTTTTGCCAGTCATTTTTTGGTGTATTTGCCAATAGTCAAGTGCACTCGAACGAGTAAGTGATCTTACTAGGATATTTAAATCCTATGTATTTATGAGTGAACATGAGATTTCTTTTCTAAGGGACTACTTTTTGAATTTGCTCCAAGATTGCCAAAGGAGAATATTGGATTGGGTAAGAGACATAGAATTAGTAGAGGGAGGCAAATATTTTGGCCTGTAATTAACTAAGGATGTAGAATAATTCTCTTCCTAGAGTTGGAGCTATAATGATTGCACACAAACCATAGTTTTATTAGCAGCGCACTTTGGGCTAATAGATGTGGTAGAAATAAATACAAATAGTGTATCATACCACTTCGATTGGTATTATCGTAATGCTTATCAAACTTTTAGAAGAGTGGTATGGGATTATGTGTTTTCTTGGATATGTGTATACAGGTGTTTAAAAGTTACTTTCGACACAAAAGACATTAGAGAGGTCACTGAAATTTTAGGCCTAATCCCTAAGCAAGAAGAAAAGTTGCCTTATGGAGAAATAGACCCAGAGTTACCAACCATTCTAAACCTTTTAAGCGCGCATGTAAGCAAAAGTTTAACTTTATAGCTTCAAACAAAACGTGCAAAATTTTGGAGGATGACAGTAATAGCTATTTCATTAATAGTGGATGAATTCAGAGGAGAGATGGAGACAACAAAATGAAGCTTGAGATCAACGAGCTAGAGAACGCGCGGCGCTAGGAGGCTTGGCTATTAGAAAGGCTTGAGAGGGTGAATGCATTATTAAATCTAGGGATAGATGTTGTGTCTAACTCAAGCATTGAACGTTTTAGGCCTAGTATATCATTCGATAGAACATCATCAAAGGGAAGTGGAGTAAACTCATATCAATGGAATCAAGTCGCCTCAAGCACTAGTAGTGCCGCTAGGGAAAGGAGTAGACAAAATAGTGGAAGTAGGGGGAGTGAAGCTAATGCTACAATAGGGAATACTGAACCACCCTTTGATTGGGATTTAGAGTCGAATTTTGGATTGCGCCAACTATTTAAGGAGCCTAAGGAACATGCATGGTTGGATATTACCCAAGATTTAGGGTTAGAGATATTATTTAGAGAAACAATGGCTCGCAACTGAGTCAGATTAGCCGACTTCACACAATTTGCGGGATTGTGGAATGAGGATCCGGATGCGCATTTGCAAAGATTTGAGGTGACTTGTGTCGCCAATGAGATAGTAGACGATGACCAAAAGCTTCATATTTTCCCTCAACATTAAAAGATGAAGCAGCAAGGTGGTACGGGAACCTAGATGCCCAACATAAAGTGACTTATGCTACCTTATCAAGAATGTTCATAGAAAAATTTTGACGTCAAGGTTTCCAAGATAGACTAGCCCTTCAATTGGATTATTTGTCCCAAGGAACAACCGAAAGTGTTGAACATTACATTAAACATATGGAGACAATTATTTGAAAGATGAATCTAGCTCTAATGAGCCCACTCAAAAATGTAAATTTATTGATGGGCTTAATCCTGAAGTTAATCAGCATGTTAGCCTACAACGGCCAGCTACACTAGCAGATACTAAAACACATGCTAGATGGTGGGAAGAAGTGCAACTTAGCCAACAATGATGGAGGGACTTATTTAAAGAACCTCGGACGGAATTTCCAAGCACTTCAAGTGGGATATCTAAGAATGTGTCTTATGTGACCGTTTCTTTAAATCCATCGATAACTACAAGTCCAAATGTATCAAGTGTATCTTTAAATCCATACACTTCTATTTCAACCTATATGATGCAAACAGGAATGCCTTCTATGCCTCAATCTCAGTCCCCTCTTGATGAAGCAAAAGTAGCTAATATTATTGCAAAATCCCTCGGAAAGTTGAAGGAGGAAATCATGGGTGCAGAGTGCAAGCACCCTTGAAAGAAATTTATTTGATAACCACACAGTCTTCTAGTGCACAACAATCCTCGAGTAGCTCAACTCCAAATCCACCTAGATCTAATATCCGGTGTGGTAAGTGTCATGGGTATGGCCATGTGGCTATAGAGTTTCCGATGCCTTCAAGACTAATGCTAACCATCCACCATTCTACACTTTTTGCCTTAAGACAGGGCATCTAGATACAAATTGTTGGCATAAAATAGGTCAAGAGCAACAACAAACCCATTCGATGCAAACAAATTACAATTACATGGATTGTAATCATATGACTTATGTGATTGGACCACTTAATCAACCTTTTAGGCCAAGAGGATTTCCAACCTAAGGTAGACCCCCAGTACCCCAAAATAATTACAATAGTGATGGAAACCGAGGAAGAGATTCTCCTTTTAGGAGAAATAATGGTACTTTTCATAATCCAATGGGGCAAGGGGGACAATAGAGACCTAGAGGACCAGTAATTTGTTATTGATGCCAACAAGAAGGTCACATAGCTACATATTGTCCAAATGCACGTAAAAATTAGGATTATACTCCTCTTTGCATGAGGTGTAGTGGTGAAGGGCATCATGAAGAGAATTGCCCTAAGCGAGAAGATAACAAAACTAATGACAAGGGTAAAAAATTTTCCATTGAACCTTCAACCTTGTCCGCAAATTTAGTGGAAGTTAAAATAAAAGAACAAGAGATTGGAGTTAAGTTCGAATTCATACCCCGTAGGGTGACCTTTAAGGCTGACCCCATGATTGGTGTCACTACTAGGGCACAAAAGAAACAACAAAAGGAGCAAGGTCTTGAGGAAAAGAGCCTACAATTAAAAGAAGCTGTGAATGATAAATCTAAGGATATAGATCCTAATGTAGAGCTACTTGAGTCAGATTCTCCACAGCATTTCTCTAAGCATCCATCATTACCTATGCCCTTAGCAAATCCTAAGATTCAAGTAGGGGTAGCTCCTTTTCCCCAAGGACTAATACCGCCTAAAGAAGAAAGTAAAGAGCATGTAGAATCCATGAACAAGACCTATGATCTTTGGGATGCATTAAAACAAGTATATTTGACCATTAACCTTCGACAATTGCTGGAAATAGCGCCTACATGTCGAAAGCAGCTTTATCATAAATTAGTCCAACGTCGAAGAAAAAGGATTGAGACTAACGCTTCTAAAGTAACCACAATTTCTCCTAAAAGAAAAACGATTCAAGACATAAAAATAGTAGACTTATTTGTGGATCCAAGAGCTCTAGTTATAGATACTACTATTAATGGCCACTTGCTGAATGAAGTGCATTACATGGTGGCTCAACAATCAATTTGATTACAGAACAAACAATGCAGGAATTAGGGATGAAGAATCTAGAACCTACCCATATAGTTTTACGTGTGGCTGATCAAAGGAAAGTGATTCCTTTGGGGTTACTTCGAAATGTGAAATCTGTAATTGCTGGCCTAGAATTTCATGTGAATTACTTAGTAGTTCGCTCATTGTCAAATATCTCTTCATATTCCATGTTGTTGGGTCGACCTTGGTTATACCAAGCAAGGTGCACTTTGGATTGGTATAAAGGTTCAATTGTGATTGGTCCTCAAAATTATTGGGTTAAAATACAAGTTATTTCAAAAGGATTTTTGAAATAGTCAGGAGATGAGATGGTTAGTGAAATGGATGAGAAATCCAATATAGAGTTTTATGATTTAAAAATGGAGAGGACTTATCACAAAGGGCCTTATGCCTAGTTATTTAAAACACAATGCCTAGCAAGAGCAAAAAAAGTAGAGGTAAATATGGTACATCAACCTCACAAGGTAGAATAGATGGGTATTGGTGAATATGATGTAACATTTTCATGAGACAATGATTCGGATAGTGATTTTACTCACTGTTTGTCTACATTTGAAGATACAACCCTAAACTACTTAATCCTCTCTACAGGGGAAGTGGAATACTTTGATGATTTGCTTGAAACATATTCCTGATTATCCATGGATTAGGAAGAAAATGATCAAGAAGATGCATTTTTTACGTATAGCAAGGCAGAAGTGATTTCTATGGATGAATTAGAAGAGGAAGAGATGCCTGAGTTAGTGACATTTAATGTAGATGACATCTCAACAACTTCTTTGGAAAATATGGACGAATTTGATGTTATTGAGAATAATAATGGCATGCCTGAGAGTAGGGATTTTACTACTTTTCCTTATGAGGAAAATGCTCTACCCTTTGGATTTGAACAATTCCTAGATTTAGCTAAAAGAACTTATTGTCATAGCTAGAAAGAAAGGAAAGAGAAAGGAGGAGTAGGAATAGGTGCAAATCGTTACAAAGACCAATATCGCATGATGATGAGGATGACTCAGCTTCAGCCTTACATTGGTTTGCACAAACATCTAGTGAACATCATGGTAATTATGTTAAGATTATTAGAGAATTAAACAAGGCATTGGAAGTGGAACGTGAGGCAACATTGACTATTGTAAATGAAGCAATGAAGAAGATTACTAAGTTACAAAAAGAAAAAGAAAAAGAAAAATTTAGAGAAAGGCGATATCTAGATGAAATTTCACTTCTAGAGTTGTATTTAGAATAACAAAAGTCGAAATTAAGTAGTGGGGAGTTATAGATGGAAAAGCATTACCTATAGATAAGAACTATTGGGATCAATATGAAAAGACTAATAGATTTTGGAAAAAAGATAAATCTAAGTGTACTTTTGAACCAGAAACTCAAATGAAAAACCCTACTAGTGTTCCTTGGTTGTATCATCCCTTTAAGCGCTTCAATAGATTTACGCAGAAGATGTATCATTGTTCTAAGGGACCACTAGTTGGTTATCAACAAGTCCAATCTAAACCTACTAAAATCAATATGCAAAATATGCTAGAGGTTGTATTACCTCGTCCCAAAGAAAGGGTGATGGATTTTACTATCTATGGGGATGGAAAGGAACCACAACTTAGATGATTTGAACTTGCAACACCTAGAGATTTTTAGAACTTAAACAAGTCATACACTACCTAGGTCGTCAAATTCAAGGTGAGGAAAATGAGGATCTGCATTCATTAATTCTCAAGCTTAAGGGTAACCAATGTTCTTGGAGTTTAGATGATCAAGAATGTTTAGAAAAGAACAATAAAATCTTATGTCAATATCGTCGTTAAGTTACATGCTCAATATCCATGTGATTTAGAGCAAGTACCTAGCATAATTGATTCTATCAAATCCTCATTTATAATGAAGTCTAATAAGGATTTAGATGCCACTAATGGATACTTGGGTAAAAACTGGAAAAGATATATTGAACAATGTTTTTTTGAGATAGAGAATGTCTATAGAATAGAAGCTGATGATGCTACTCAATATAATTTCACTATTATTCCTTATAGAGCTTTACCCTTGGTACATTTTGTGAATGCGAGGGAAGAAGAACCAGAATCGAGCGCCAGGAATAGTTTGCTTGAAAATGTATCAATGGGGATACATGAGGATGTAGCTACAATCAAGCCTCAAAAAATAGCCTCTTTCAATTTCTTGAAGAGCCCGAAGTGGAAGTAGTTAAAATAGAGATGGCAGAAGGAGGATATTTAAATCTAGGAGCTCAATTGGAATCCCAAGATTGAGAAAGGTTTGAGGAGGTATTACAAGCACATGTTAGGGAATGTGCTTGGTCTTATACTGTCCTTAAAGGTATTAAAGTTGAACTTTTTCAACATTACATTGATCTAGAACCACGTAACAAAACGCTATGTCAACACCAACTATGAAAAAATCCTGTGTATGAAGAACTGGTCAAAGCTAAGATTGCTAAGCTTCTTGATACAAGATTTATTTATCATGTTGCATACAGTGAATGGGTTTCCCCTATTGTGGTAGTACCCAAGAAGAATAGTAAGAAGATTCGCATTTGTATCGATTATAGAAAGTTGAATAGCAAAACATGTAAATATCATTTTCCTTTGCCATTTATTGATCGGGTACTTGATAAAGTTGCAAGCCATTAGTTATATTCTTTCATGGATGGGTTTAGCAACTACAACCAAGTGCTAATTTGTCCTAAAGATCAATCTAAAACTACCTTTACTGCTAGATGGGGTACATTCTCTTATAAAGTAATGCCTTTTGGTTTGTGTAGTGCACCTGCGACATTTCAAAGAGTTATGATTGCGGCTTATCAAGACTTTCTTTGACCATGGATGGAAGTTTTTCTAGATGACTTTTGCATCTTTGGGACAGCAAAAGAAATGCCTGATCAATTGGCGCAAGTGTTTGGGCATAGTGACAACATAGGTATCTCCTTGAACCCTAATAAATGTGTTTTGGGAGTGCCAAAAGGAACGTTGTTGGGGCATATCATTTATAAAGAAGGCATTGCTATGGATCTGGCTAAAATTTCTAAGATTTTTGCACTTCCACCTCCAACATATCTTAAGCAATTGCATGGATTTTTGGGGCATCTAAATTATTATTGATGATTCATTTTCGATTTTGCAAAAGTGGCCTCACCCTTAACAAATTTGCTACGAAAGGATACTCCTTTTAATTGGGTTGTTGCTTGTCAAGAAGCATTTGAATTTCTTAAATAGAAATTAACTGAAGGACCAATATTGGCACCCTCGGATTGGACAAAAGAATTCCATATTCATGCGGATGCATCTATGTATGCTATAGGAGCTATTTTATGTCAAGCTGATGACAATAAGGTGGATCATCCAATTTATTACGCAAGCGGTAATTTAAGTGATGTGGAAAGAAATTATACTACCACACTAAGAAAGAATGCTTATCAATGGTATTTGCAGTGGAAATTTTTCATCATTATTGATTAGGGAAAAAATTTACTATTTACGTGGACCATGAAGTGCTGAAGTATTTGCTTAATAAAGCAGAACTTTTGGGACGTGTGATTCGTTGGATGTTGTTATTTCAAGAATTTGAATTTCAAATAGTTACTCTTCCTGGTAGAGCTCATGTTATAGCAGATCATCTTTCCCGATTATTAACATTTGATAAGGAAGAAGGTGTGGAGGATGATTTACCATATGCATCACTTTTTACTATGGAGACGCAAGTTCCATGGTATGCTGTTATTGCAAATTTTATTAATATCGCTCGATACCCACCTAGTGCTGATAAACGATAAAAGTGAGAAATTTTAATGCAAGTATACTATGGATTATTAGAGGGTTACCTTTATAAATTATTTCCACACAAGGGTATCTATTGGTGATGTGTAAGGAAAGATGAAGTCCCAATGGTTCTTAAGGCATTGTATGATGAGCCATGTGGTGGCCATTTTTCTAGTGAATTAATAGCATGGAAAGTTCTATTAGAGGTGGTTGTTGGTGGCCTACCCTATTTAAAGATGCTTATTATTACTATAAAAAATGTGATGTCTGGACAGGTCGTCCTTCTAAGAGTTTTGCTACGCCTTTGACACCTATATTAGCATTAACTCCTTTTGAGAAGTGGGGAATTGAATTTGTGGGCCCAATTGATCTGCCTACTAGATATCGATCTAACCATTATATTTTGGTCTTACTGACTATCTTACAAAGTGGATAGAAGCGAAAAAACTTAAGACGGATAAAGCCATTGAGGTGGCTAAGTTTATGTATGAGAATATCATTACCCCTTTTCGTTGCCCATTGGAATTAGTAAGTGATCAAGGTTCCCATTTCTTGAATGGTCTTATTAGAGAGTTAACAGAACTATATCAAATTAAGCATCGTAAATCAGCTCCTTATTATCCCAAAGCTAACGGTCAGGTTGAAGTAACCAATTGCATTATTTGCGGGATTTTAACTAAAATGGTTGCTTCTCACAGAAGAGATTGGGATGAACATTTATATGAGGCATTATGGGTGTTGAGAAATGTGCAATCACATCCACCATAGCCTTTGTGTAAGGAACAAATAATGCAAAGAAACACATTGCAAATAAAACCTTAGACTAGGTCATGTATGCATGGTTTATTAAAACCACAGTTGGTGAATACCATGGTCACATTCCACCTTTCTCCACCTACCAATACCACCTACCGTAAGCCTATAAAAGGCACTTATCCCCACACTCATTCCATCCGTCATACTCATCAGTTGTACTTGCATTATGCTTGGATAATATCTGTTGTTCTTCTTTGTCAATGTTTATGTCTCATTATGATTGTTAATTTGCTCATCAGTGATCCTCCTTAGCATGCATCCTCAATATTTTAACATGGGTCTCAAGTTAATGAGTCATTAGGCCACTGATTGGGTGATTCCAGTTTGAATTTCTGGCTCCCTCCACTTTCCCATGAGTCTCTCACGTACCTCCATAGTCACCCACCCTCAGTGGAGGGCTTGAATCTCTCAAACCAAGCCATTTCTGCTCGTACTTTCTTCTGGGGAACTCTTCCCTTGCTCTAGGCACTCCTCCCTATCACTTCAAAGTCCAACATTGCTGACTTTGTGCTCCAACATTGCACCTATAATAGCTCGGAGGCCAATTTTCACCATCTGTGATTCGTACCATCTATTCTGTCTGCATGCACAATGATGCCGTCTATTACCATAGGGCATTTGAAGCTATACAACTAAGCTATCTCTGTTTTGGTGCTTTGGCACCCATTTAAGCGTAGGCTATGTGGCTTTGGGGATGGCCTTAGTTGGCGGTGGTTTTGTAGTCTGGGTGGGTCATGATGACTCATGACCCCCCTCCCTAGGCTTGGTCCTAGGTAGCTCTATCGATGGCATGGCAGGCTTGGGTGGAGCCTTACTGCCCTTACTAAAACCTGTCATGATTCGAACATTGCCAATGGCAACGTGAATACTCTACAAATCGTAATCTACGTTGCATTGTGCTTGCTTCTTGAAAGCGTGTCCTAACAACAATTCTTGACCTGCATCCTTTGTATTTGGCAATACATAGAAGATGGCTGATAGGCTCTCCGACTCAATAGAGACTGCCATCTTGCATTTTTCCACAATTGTATAGGGTTGGCCTCCATAGCATTAGTGGGCTGCAATTGCGGTTTGCCAAATTGGGTCCAATGGTCATGGGTTAAGACATTAAAATCAACTCCCTCATCGATCAATGCATTGATGGTGCACGTATGCTTAGCAGTGATTGTCATGCTTAGGTAAGCTAGTGCTACTGCTTCCTCATCCTCACTGTCCATCTCACTGATAGTGGCTACTTGTACGTGGGCAAGGGGTGTTGGCATTGGGGGCTCATGGAATGGGTGCGTGGGAGGGAAATACCTCTTTATGCAACTACCATTGAAGAATCCTATGCCCTCACCCTCTAGGTTTTCAAGTTCTACGTTGCCAGTTTGGCTGATGGTTTGAACCTTAAAAGGTCCTAGCCCCCAAAAATTTAGTTTTTGCTTATATCCTTTAACTAAGTATGGCAGTACTAAGTCACCTTGTTCAAAGTTGCATTGCTTGACATGCTTATCAAACTAGCTTTTGTGTCTTGCCTTCTCGCATATTAGTGCATGGGTGGCCAGAAGCCAAGTTTTTTATAAGCATTTGAGTTCAATCAAGCGTTCTATCCATCCCTCCTTCCCATCCCATCTTTCTTGAAGGGATATCCTAAGGCTTGGTACGAAGAATTCCAAGGGAAGGATTGCCTCTGTACCATATGTCAATCTAAAGGGGGTTGTCCTACAACTGTCTTGTAACCTGTACGGTAGGCCCACAAGGCTGCCATCAGCTTGTTATCCTAATCACTATGTGAAGCAGAGATAACTTTGGTCAGGACGTTTACTAAGATTTTATTTGTGGATTTGGCTTGACTATTTGCTTGGGGGTAATAAGGCAAGGATTTTTTATTTATGATTAGAAAGGAGGACAGGAGGTGAGCTATCACTTCGTTGATGAAGTGTGTGCCTTGGTCACTAACCAATTTGATGGGGCAGTTGAATCGTGAGATCACTTGCTCCCATAGGAACTTAACAATGGTATGAGCGTCATTATTTCTCGTAGCTTGTGCTTCTACCCATTTTTCAAATAATCGATAGCCACAATGATGTATGGCCTGTGAATACTGTGTCGTAGGACTAATGGATCCGATGAAGTCAATTCCCCATTTCTCGAAGGGTTATCGTGCGATAATTGGGGTTAGCTCTATGTGATCCTTAAGAATCGAAACTTTAGTCCTTTGGCACTCGTCACAATGCTTCACAAATCTTGCCACATCTTGGAAGAGGATGGGCCACCACAGTTGGGACTGCAACACTTTGCGAACTATCGCGCCTCCACTAAAATGTGCTCCTACAATTCCATCGTGTGCCTCTATCAGCACATCATGCATCTCATGCTCACACATGCATCTACATAGCAATAACCCATCTTGCCCCAACCAATAAAGTTAGCTAGCTTTCAATTGATAGGGTTAGATTTTCAGGATGAGCCACTTGAGTCGGGCTTTTTCTATCAATCATTCGGGTAGTTCATGTTCAAGCACTTGAACTACGTTATCTTCCCAATATGGCATCACGTCAGCTCTAAACAAATCTTTTTCATTGGATAAGTGGAATAGATGCGCGTTTGGCATTTCGTCTCCAATGCCTTGTCAAGTCACTTCTCCCATGGGGATACGAGACAGATGGTCAGTCATGTAATGTTGCTTCCCTTTACACACCACCACAAAGAAGTCAAACTCCAAAATCAAAAGAAGTCATCTAGCAATGCGTCTTGTAGCACATGGTTTGTTAACAAGATACAACAAGGCTTGATGGTCAACAAATAAAGTAAAAGACGTAGCCAAAAGATAATGTCAAAATTTCTTTACGGCAAACACCATGGCCAAGCCCTCTCTCTCCATTGTCAAGTAATTCATTTCAGTCTCAATGAGTTTTTTGCTAGCAAAGCCTGCTAGGTAGTCCAGGTTGTGTTTACCAGGTTGGCACAACAAAGCTCCTACGGTGAATTTCAAAGCATCGAAGTGCACATGAAATGTGAGTGTCTAATCTAGGCCTCGTAGTATCGTGCCATGGTTAGATCCTTTTTCAGCTCCTCATACGCGCGTTGGCATTCCTTGGTCCATTTGAATATGATCAACAGCTTGTATAGAGGTCTAGCAATCAATGCATAGTTCAACACAAATCGTCGATAATACCTTGTGTGTCCCAAGAAGCACTGAACACCCTTAAATAAGTTGGGGGTGGAAGATCAACAATAACCTTGATCTTTGAGAAATCTGTGGCAATCCCATTCTTTGACACCATGTGTCCTAGGATACATCCATGCTTCACCCATAATTGGCACTTCAAAGGATTCAAGAAGAGACGGTATAGTTGACATCGTTCAAAGACTGCTCAGAGTCTGTCTAAGTGTTCTTGCCAAGTAGAGTGAATGCACAAGTCAACTACGAAGACCTCTAACTCCTTCCTCAACGTGCCTTTGAATATCATACACATCAGTCGTTGATGGCTAGCGCATTAGTCAACCCAAGAGGCATGACTATCTAGGCAGCAAAGATGCCGCATTCTATGGTGAATGCAGTTTTATGCTATCGTTAGGATGTACTTGCACCTGATTATATCTAGAGAACCCGTCTTTGTAGCTGCGTGTATGGCAATGGGTAGTTACCTCTCTTTGTAGCTACGTTTATCTTCTTGTAATTGACACACACTCTAATCTTTATGTTCTTCTTTAATACAATGCCTATGGGGGAAACCCAGTCTGTGTGTTCAATTTTGTACATGAATCCTACTCTCATTAGCTTGTCAATTTCTTCCTTGATAGCATGAGCATGCTTTGGATTCATGGGATATGGTTGTTGCTTGACTGGCATTGCATTAGGTGTCATGGGTATGTTGTGAGTCACCACACTCAAGTCTACTCTTTTGAGCTCTTCTAGGGACCAAGCAAAGATGTCTATATACTCCTGCAAGAGAGTAACAAGACTTGCTTCATCTTGCTTAGCTAAGTCATAGGTATAAAGATAGGTCATGGAGTTTCCCCTTCTCTAGCTAAATTGACGTCTTTGACCTTGGCGGCTCCCTCGATTGGTTCGCTTACTTGCCCTTGTTATCTAGCACCGAGCAAGATTACCACCCCATCTCCCTATTTTAACTTCATGAATCATTTTGGCAAGTCTTGCAATTTTTACTGCTCTTCAGTTTGCATTTCTTTAGGTAGCTTTTGTCATTCCTCCCTTAACCTCAACGTCTTAGGTGGATGGTAGGTCCCCCTTGGTGTATCTAGTCTTGGGGGGTCGAGGTATTTCAGGGTCACTATCTAAGCTGACTTCCGATTTAGAATCAAAATCTCCATCTTCGCTAGAAGAGGGGCTCTCTCCTAGTGGTTGTAGCTCAGAGAAGGTGAGTTCATTTGTAGTAGTGATGCATCGCTCGGTTGGGCTAGACGTGCCTGCTCATAGTCGATTGCACTTGTGTGCTCCAACCAAGTTCGATCACAGTCCTTGTATTTGACTCCTTTCCCTACTCTAAGGGCACTCTGCTTGCGTGGTCTAGAGTCTACTCATATTTGTTTGATTATACAACCCCTAGTGTTATATTCTATGGTATCGATTTTCCTTTCACTCTCATCACTAAAGGAAGAACAGTCCTCATTCTCATTGTCATGTCTTTGTCTGATTGCTCATCATTCTCTAGGTTCTGACACATCTCTTCTTGTTGGTCGAGGATTAAGGCCCAATTGTATCTCAAGTTTAAATCATGTACCTTGGACCATCACCATTCAGGCTCATCCAAGAGGTCTTGGAGTGGCTTAAGATTCATTGCTTGATTGCTAGCCAACTTGTCGGTCAAGTACCCTAGGATCTCCACGAGCTCTCGTATATTGTTTGGGACTTGGAATACAACAAGGTTGGGTCTTCCATGTAGGCTCCCAATCTTCATGTAGACTGGCATTGAAGGCGTGTCCTTGAGCTTTCCAGTTGTCTTGATGGCTTGTTCGTACTCCTTACTGTCTAAGAACGGTAAGTCGATGGTAGCAAGAACATGCATCTAGTCTCACTCATCCTCAGGGCACAAGATATACTTGGTAAGGGCCCCATAGGATCCCTAGTCTATCTTCAACAAGCATCCAAGGCCTTCATTTTCTATGTGTTTTTTAGTTCCAGAAATCACTTTACACCTTAACACATCCCTTTTTCCAAGGTTCCAACAATCCTCCATCTATAGCTAAAATGGCACTAAATAGCTCGTATTTACATCTTTCAACAAGCAGCTTCCTATCTAATTTACACAGATTTTATTGCTACATTGTTTTCTCAATGGTACACACACCTGCTAAGTTTAGTAGGTACATATAAGATAACTCAAGCCTCTCTCTCTCTCTCTCTCTCTCTCTCTCTCTCTCTCTCTCTCTCTCTCTCTCTCTCTCTCTCTCTCTCTCTCTCTCTCTCTCTCTCTCTCTCTCTCTCTCTCTCTCTCTCTCTCTCTCTCTCTCTCTCTCTCTCTCTCTCTCTCTCTCCTTAAAATGAGAAAGCTACAATCTGCTTAGGTCAGGTGCACGACTGCATTAATCATGGTGTCCCTTTGGTGCCAAGCCACCATGAGGACGTGGGACTCGAACACCATGCGCAGTGTAGGCATAAGGATGCCTTGTGTCTTTCTGTGCCAAGTGAGGCCTGGGACACCGACACAAAGTGAAAAGTACAAGCCCCAAATTATTTAGGTTAGGTGCATGACTGCACTAATCATGGTGCTTGTCTTTGGTGCCAAGCCATGAGGACGTGGGACCTAGACACAATGCGTAGTGAAAGCATGAGGAAAGCCTTGTGTCTTTGTGTGCCAACCAAGGCCTAGGACACTGACACAAAGAAAAATGTGCAAGCCTCGAATTGTTTAGATCAGGTGCAGCATTACACTAATCATGGTGCCCCTTTAGTGTTGCGCCACAAGGATTTGGGGCCCAAACACCATGTGCAATGCATGCATGAGCAAAGCCTTATGTCTCTGTGTGCCAACCAAATCCTGGGACACCGATGCAAAGCGGAAAGTGCAAGCCTCAAAATTTTTAGGTCACGTGAAACACTATGCTAATCATGGTGCCCCTTTAGTGCCAAGGCACAAGGACGTGGAACCCAGACACCCTGCATAGTGCAAGGATGAGGAAAGCCTTGTGTCTTTGTATGCCAAGCAAGCATGGGACACCAACACAAAGAAAAAAGTGCAAGCCTCAGATCGTTTAGGTCAGATACAAGAGAAAACCATACACATTTGCATTTTAATTCACTTGCTAGAAGGAGCTTGCCAATGCAATGCTTGCTAAAATGCTTGCCAATGTAATGCTTTTAAAACACTTTTTATTTGTTTCACATGGTCTTCAATGAAGTACTCCATGTACTACAATGCTCAATCAACAAAAACAAGGAACATGAGATGTTGGGCACCTAAATATAACTTGAAGCCTTGTTTCTCAAGAGAGATACCCCATGAAGGTCACACATAAGATTGTATGACCTATTAGAGAGTGCATCCCAAACACATAAAATTGCAAATTCCAACCAAACTCATGTTTACGTAGGTAAGCTTGAATATATATAATCTATAACCTTAAATAATTCATATGACTCTACTTATTATTACAATGTCCTTCGATGCCAAGCCACGAAGACGTGGGACGACCAAGGTACCATTCTTAAGCTATTACAAACATGCTCTCTTTCTTTTATTAATCATGCAGCAAGAGACTTACTCTTTTACCAAAAATTGACTATTTGATGAATATCACAACACCATGAATGATTTGATCCTTAGTCAAGAATAAGACTTAACCTAAAGAAATGCCAATTGGTCTCTTTTAAGCATTAGCACTTGTCGGGGAAGGGCAAGAAGCGAGTTTTTTTAGTGAGCTTTTAAGTGAGTTTTTTTGGCAACCCCTCTATTCTTATTTCACATAGTTCACTTATTCTAGCCTTAGATGTATCCACCTCGACTTTCACTTCCACCACCACCACCATTGCCACTGTCGGTGCCACTACCACCATCACCACCACCGCTGTCGTCACCAGCTCTACCACCATCACTACCTTTGCCACCACCTTCACTCACTCACTCATACACACACACTCTCTCTCTCTCTCTCTCTCTCTCTCTCTCTCTCTCTCTCTCTCTCTCTCTCTCTCTCTCTCTCTCTCTCTCTCTCTCTCTACATGTAAGTAGTTCATTCTCTTTGTCTCTCTCTCTTTCTCTCCTCTCACACAACACATATTCTCTCTATCTCTCTCTAATTATGCCCCCTATCTCACCATCACAAGCACCTCCCTCCCTCCCTCCCTCTCTCTCTCTCTCTCTCTTGCAACCCAAAAATAATTTGTGCTAGTACTATGGATTAATAGAATTTGTATTATATTATATTATGAAAGGTGTTTCAACAAATAGTTCTCTCTCTCTCTCTCTCTCTCTCTCTCTCTCTCTCTCTCTCTCTCTCTCTCTCTCTCTCTCTCTCTCTCTCTCTCTCGTATTTGCAATATAGAAACATTTGTGCAAGCACTCCAAATCGATAGAACTTTTATTATAATATTGGATTGTGACATGTGTTCCAACGAACAATTCTCTCTTTACCGATATGTAGCGCTCTCTCTCTCTCTCTCTCTCTCTCTCTCTCTCTCTCTCTCTCTCTCTCTCTCTCTCTCTCTCTCTCTCTCTCTCTCTCTCTCTCTCTCTCTCTCTCTCTCTCTCTCTCTCTCGTATTTGCAATATAGAAACATTTGTGCAAGCACTCCAAATCGATAGAACTTTTATTATAATATTGGATTGTGACATGTGTTCCAACGAACAATTCTCTCTTTACCGATATGTAGCGCTCTCTCTCTCTCTCTCTCTCTCTCTCTCTCTCTCTCTCTCTCTCTCTCTCTCTCTCTCTCTCTCTCTCTCTCTCTCTCTCTCTCTCTCTCTCTCATATTTGCAATATAGAAACATTTCTGCAAAACTCCAAGTCGATAGAACTTGTATTACAATATTGGATTGTGACATGCGTTCAAACGAACAATTCTCTCTTTACTGATATATAGCTCTCTCTCTCTCTCTCTCTCTCTCTCTCTCTCTCTCTCTCTCTCTCTCTCTCTCTCTCTCTCTCTCTCTCTCTCTCTCTCTCTCTCTCTCTCTCTCTCTCTCTCTCTCTCATTTGCAATACAAAATTATTTTTGCGAGTACTCTAGGTTTGATAGAACTTGTTTTACATTGGATTATGTGTTGTAACAAATAGTTCATTTTTAACTTGTAAATAGTTCACTCTCTCTCTCTCTCTCTCTCTCTCTCTCTCTCTCTCTCTCTCTCTCTCTCTCTCTCTCTCTCTCTCTCTCTCTCTCTCTCTCTCTCTCTCTCTCTCTCTCATTTGCAATACAAAATTATTTTTGCGAGTACTCTAGGTTTGATAGAACTTGTTTTACATTGGATTATGTGTTGTAACAAATAGTTCATTTTTAACTTGTAAATAGTTCACTCTCTCTCTCTCTCTCTCTCTCTCTCTCTCTCTCTCTCTCTCTCTCTCTCTCTCTCTCTCTCTCTCTCTCTCTCTCTCTCTCTCTCTCTCTCTCTCTCTCTCTCTCTCTCTCTCTCTCTCTCTCTCATATTTACAATACAAAATAATTTCTGCAAGCAATTTGGATTTAGATTCATATTATATTGATCTTTGGCAAGTGTGCTATTGTTTCACAAATTGATAGATAATGACAGTAAAAAATTATCGTAAATTTAATCATAGCTAACCAAAGCGAGATATGTTTGTATTTTCTCGATAAAATAAAATACATTTACTCTAATAATTAGCAAAGTCTTTGCTTTTCTGGTCACACTATGAGCGATGTTGAAAAAGTTCTTCTCTTTTCAAATCTGAGAAAGTTTTCTTCGGTAAGCATTAGTTGATGTATAAACATATCTTCATTTACATCCATTCAAAATACTCACTAAACATTTTTCTTTATACATGGCTCTAGCAACCTTATTAGACATTGGTTAAAAAATAAACACTCATTATTAAAGCTTGCACATTTTTGGATTATTTATTATGGTGGCAAGAAGGGATATTGATTGGTGAAAACAAGTATAAATTTGATACTCACTCAATATGCTTTCTGAGAGAGAGAGAGAGAGAGAGCATCATCTTGGTCTCTCATTGTGCATGTCTTTGCTAAGTTGACATCATGTTGTTGAAATATTAATATTCATGGGCTATAAAATATAGTTATACTTCTTTGAACTAATCATATGTGTGTATATATGTGTGTGCATATGTTAAGACTTCTAATATACACACATAAATACATGCACACACACACACACACACACACACACACACACACACACACACACACATATATATATGAATGAGAGAGATAGAAACAAGTTCTTAATGAGACACACACACATACACGAGTGCATGCATGCACACATATATACACATAGAGAGAACAATCAAGGTAGGTTCCTCTAGTGTATATTAGAGAACTAAAGACATAGCTTTAAAGATTATTGCTCATATAAACTCTAATCCACCTTAACTAAGTAATTCATAAATGGTTTGCCTAGTCTTTAAAATAAAATATATATTCTAGAGACTTTGAATGTAAGGAATTTCAATGGAAGGGTTTTAGGACTCAATGGAGAAGAGAGGGAGGAGAGAGAGATAAAAATAACTTTTGGAAGAGAGAGAGAGAGAGAGAGAGAGAGAGAGATACAAATAATTATTGATGAGAGACAAGAAATATGTGCCTTTTTAAAAATCATTGATAAGAGA